>NC_037357.1:23506536-23612282 GCF_002263795.3 Bos taurus | reverse complement strand
ATGAGATGGGTGGAATCAATAGAGGAGAGTGGGCTATTCAGTAATCTCTTCCTTATGTGCACTCCACAACTGGACCGCTCAGAGTTGTTCACAGAGTTATACAGAGAAGAGAAGGAGGAAGGTGGCAAAGGTGGCCAGGAGTATAAATGGGGTGAATGAAAAGGAGGGAGACAGATCCAGCCAGTAATCAGTTCCCTAAGTGTTCTCCACGTCTGGGACACATAGAAATTCACAGAGTTGGGTAGAGTAGAGAGGGGTTAGGGAGGAGACACAGGCAACCTAGTGGAGAAAAAGGAGAGTCCAAAGGGAGAGAGAGCAGTTAAGCCAGTAATCTCGCTCCTGTGAAAAATGGGTACTGAAGATTGGGTTCTTAAAGGTACAAAATTGGTAACAAATACATAAAAGCAAAAATTAAAAATCTAGAGTAGAGTTTGGAATTTCAAAAATACGATGTTAAAGAAAAGAAGAAGGAAAAGAAAGAGAGAAAAACGAACAAACAAAAACAAACAAGGTCGCAAAAATTATAAAGAAAATATAGGTACAAAATTGATAACTAATACCAAAAAGCAAAAGTTAAAAATCTAGAGTAGAGTTTGGAATTTCAAAAATACAATGTTATTTAAAAGAAGAAGAGAAAGACACAGAGAAAAAGAAAAAAAAAAAAAAAAAAAGGGTCACAGATATTAAAAAAAAAAACTATAGGTACAAAATTGATAACAAATACTAAAAAGCTAAAATTAAAAATCTAGAGTATAGAATTTCAAAAATACAATATTAAAGAAAAGAAGGAAAAAAAGGTCAAAAAATATATAATATATATATATATATATATATGAAGTTTGCTTTAAAAAAATAGGGTCTTCTTTTTTTTTTTTTGCAAAGTAATCGGTTATAAAACTGGAAATTAAAGGAATAATAGAGGACTTAAAAAATTTTTTTTAATTAAAAAAATAATTAAAAAAAAGAAAGAAAGAATGATCGTACAAATAGTAAAAATATATCTAGGACTTTCTCGGGTTTTGTTGTGAGTATTGTGGGTTCAGTTCATTTTTGGCTAGTTCCTTGGTCCGACTTATATTTCTCAAATCTATAGGCCCCTTCCTATGTAGATGGTAGTAACCACAGGGTTTTAATCTATTGCCTGTAGCTTCCAAGGCAGTTCCCTCTGTTATAGCTTCTTCTATTTGCTGGTCTCTTCAGTGTCTGGTTTCCACCCTGACACAAAGGGGACAGTGGAGGACACTTTTTTTTTTTTTTTTTTTAGGCTCACTTGTTCAGTCCCGCTGAGGGGAGGTAGGGAGGGATGCTGCAAACAAATAACACTGGCGTGTGCTCGCAGTGCCTCAGCCACACTGGGTCTGCCCCCTGTTCACGGGCCCGTGTAGCCTCTCTGCCCATGCTGCTCAGGCTCTAGGTTGCTCTCCAGAGCCATCCGCGGCCAGCCCTGGGCTGCCTGTACTTCCCAGGTCCAAGCCGCTCAGGTTCAGGCACTCGGGTAGTCCTCAGAGGCGCAGACTCTTGGTTGGGCCTGCGTTTTGTGCCCTTCCCAGATCCGAGCAGCTCAGGTGATGAGGTGTTTTGCGCGCACGATTGCTGCGACTTATCGCCTCCCCGCCGCTCGTTATCTAGTTGTGCACAGCACACCTTCTCAGGCAGATGTTGACCGTCCAGACCCCAAAGAAGTTTTAGAGGCAAAGAAGCCTGCTTACAGTTTTATAGATAATGTCTCTCTGGGCTGCGATTGTTCCCCTTCCAGCTCTGGCTGCCTATCACCGGAGGGGGGATGGTCTGCCGCCGGCTATCTCTGTCTAGTCCTTTGTTCCGTGCGAGGGCCTGGTTGGTGTCATAGGTTAGGGGCTGGCTTTTCGCGTGGTAGATATCCCACAGTCTGGGTTTGCTAGCCCAAATTATTTCTCTCAGATAGTGCTCAGGGTATTCAGCCAGATTCTTGCGATGCAGCCCGAGCCGCGCCTCCCTGCCCAGCCCCGCTTGCTAATGGCGATGCAGGGCATCTGCTCTGCTTCTCCACTGGGGGAGTTACCGTAGGGCTCGCAATGTGCGGGTTTTAATTATTTATTTTTCCTCCCTGTTATGTTGCCCTCTGTGCTTCCAAGGCTCGGCACAGATTCGGCAGTGAGAAAGGTTTCCTGGTGTTTGGAAACTTCTCTCTTTTTAAGACTCCCTTCCCGGACGGAACTCCATCCCTCCCTCTTTGGTCCCTTTTTTGTCTTTTATATTTTTTCCTACCTCCTTTCCGAAGACAGGTTGCTTTTCTGGGTGCCTGATGTCCTCTGCCAGCATCCAGAAGTTTGTTTTGTGGAATTTACTCGGTGTTTAAATGTTCTTTTGATGAATTTGTGGGGAGAAAGTGTTCTCCCCATCCTACTCCTCCGCCATCTTACCCTCCTCCTGTAAGCACATACTTTTTTTTTTTAAGGCCTATTAAGTTAGAGCTCATTTATAAACTGATCTCAGCAATCAGCCAATATTATATATATATATATATATATATATATATATAAAGACACACACTGAGACATAAATATATCCGAACAGACATATGAGATCCTATAGCTTTGGTTTTCCAAACTTAGTTATGAATAAAATGGTTGGAATAAGATTTTAAAAGGTTTTGTTCCCTTTTCTTTTTTTTTTTTTTTTTCTTTTTGCTTTCAGGAATTAGATATGTTATAGATAAGTGATCCTTGGAACTCTGGTCTAAAGGTATATGAGGAGTTATTTCCTCAGGGCAAGAATTCTTAAAGAGAGAATTTTTCCTTCAAGCTTCCTCTGGAGTCTAAAGAATATTGTGGACCACATTGTCAAAAATCGTTTGTGTGTGTGTGTGTGTGACCATAGTTTTATTGCTCAACTTGGCCCTGATAACAAGGACAGATTGGTCCAGCAGAGATTGCCCCTCTGGGGAAGTAGGGGTCTTTAGTTTGGTCAGCCCCAGGCTTGTTGATTACAGGAGAAAGTCCTGACATTAGGGAACTTCAGTCCATTTTCCTACCCTATGTCAATAGAGAATCTAATATTACAGGCCATCATTTCATCACTGGATCATAGCTATAGATTGACCAGTCAAAAAAAATTTTTTTTCCCAAGGGGTTCCCAGGTGGAGTGTGGAACCTTACAGTGAGCAATTCCCACATTAGCTCAAGCAGTTTATACCAGATGTCTGTGCACTCAAACCAAAAGAAACAAAACCAAACTGAAGCAGAATTTCACCAGCCAGGAGTCACATTCCAAATGAAACAAAAGGCAAAGAGATACCCAGAAACCAAAAGCCAAGTGGCAAGAGTGCCCTCAAAATGTGGTAAAGTGATGCCCAGAAATCAAAAACCAAATGGCATAAATGTCAAATGTGACATCCCAGTTCGACTAGACCTGAGACCTGGCAAAGTCAGTGCTAGCAGTCTTTTTTAGTTTTGATATAATTTCAAGCAATTTCTTTTTTTTAATATAAATTTGTTGATTTTCTGCAAAGAAGTTACTCTATCATTTCCTGTTTTAGAAGCTTCTAGATACCAGTCAAAGTAAGCACACCGACCTTTTCAAATTGTGCATGGAAAAAAAAAAATCAATTGTGGAATATCAAAAGAACCCCAATTTGACCATTTTAGGTTGAGATCTCCTTCAGTATAATTTCTCCAATTAACTAGTGCTCCGTATGTATTGTACATGAATCTGGCTGGAGTGTTAGTCACACGCTGGTCTTTCTGATACCCCTTTGTTTCTGTTTTTGAGAGATTCTGTTTCCCATTTTAAGCTGAATTTGTCAGGGAGAAAACTCACTAGTGAACTTGTGTACTGGGCCCATGTGCTTCTTGTGAGCTTAACTTCTCCAGGAGTCACCTCAGACTCATTTCAGCTTGTCTTATGTGTCTCGGATTCTGCCTCCAGCAATCTAAGACCACCATGGCTGCTCAGGTCGCTGAATGGCCAGTTCTCATGTGTGACCCCAGGATGAGCAAGCGTTTTAATTAATGTGTGGGTTTCCCTATGGGACCAATGCATGGTATGAGGAGTAGGCCTGGACCACTCCCATGAATTTCTCAGTCACCTGAGAAAACCAAAACCGACCAGGAGGAGACTTGTCTTTTTTCTTCAGAGCAAAGCTCTCATGTATTTTCCTCACTTTTATCCTGACAAATTCTATAAAGGCAGTCAAATTGAGGGAAAGTGTCAGATCAGCCTCTTACTTAACCACTCAGCCAAGACCATACAGTCCCCTACAATGGAGTGTCCTGAGCATCTTTCAGCTGAGACCCGGGTATTCCTTGATTTTTTTCCAATCAACACCCCCCTACTCAGTACCTTTCCACTGGGTGGGCAATTCTCCTGGCATCTTTCAGTCGGCCCCCCACCCAGTATCTTTTGACTGGGTGGGAATTCCTCAGTATCTTTCTACCAAGCCCCACTCACTGTCTAGACCATAATTGGGTAGTCCTTGGATGTGTGACCCAAGTCGTGCCCCCCTCCCCACCAGTACGTTCCTACTAGGAGGTGGCAGGTAACCTGCTTCACCGCCAAATAAAACTCAGAATCTCAACCAATATGGGAGATTCAAGAACCAGGAGAGACTTACTCAAATTCGTCTGCACTCCCCGAGGATGCAGATGGGCACAAGGGGCCACTGCTGGTATCAAAGCTCTGGTTCCTCGTGGAGTCCAGTCGAAGAAAGGAAGTCCACTCTGTGTCCCTTCTTGGTCACCATAACTGTCGACTAAAAGAAAAAGATGTACAACTTGAGAGTTGCAAGTTTTATTTGGGGCAAAATGCAGACTGCGGCCTGGGAGGCAGCATCTCAAATAGCTCTGAGAGACTGCTCCAAAGTGGCAGTGGGGGAAAGTCAATATATAAGGTTTTGGTGAAGGGGGAGTTCAATGCCATGAAGCACTCAATTTGCAAAAGGTTTTTTGTTAGTCATGAGGGTCTGATGTCACCATGAAGGAAGTTAGTGCTTCTCTAGATATGAGGAGATGCAAGGACTAAGAGGATAAAATTTGTTCCTAAAACCATCCAACTATCTAAAGACCTGTCCCACCAGATTCCCTGGAGCACAGAGTGCCTCACTCCACCCTGAACTCCCTCAGGAGTTGCTGAAGGTCAATAGCTACAGCAGCATGGTCTTCAATCTCCATAGAGGCAGATGGCAAATGCCTTTGCTGTTCAGTCACTGGCAATGCAATGCAATTGCACTGGGAAGTGCAATTTGTAGTTGACAGTCAGAATGATCGGCTAAAGACAACCCATAAGCTAATCCCATCACCAGAAAACAGAAGACTGTGGCAGAGCAATTCTCCTGGGTTCCCTTACCTACTGCTCTCCGCCCAGGCGCCCTTTCCAATAAAATCGTTTGCTTTATCAGCACATTTGTTTCCTCACACAATTCATTTCCGAGTGTTAGACAAGAGCCCACTTTCGGGCCCTGGAAGGGGACACCCTTCCTGCAACGCTTTCAGCATTACTTTGGTAGTGTGTTAGATGAGTGCAACTGTGCTGAAGTTTGAACGTTCTTTGACACTACGTTTCTTTGGGATTCGAATGAAAACTGACTTTCTCATTCCTGTGGACACTGCTCAGTTTTCCAAATTGGCTGGCATATTGAGTGCAGCACTTTCACAGCAACATCTTTTGGGATTTGAAATAGCTCAGCTGGAATTCCATCACCTCCAATAGCATTGTTCATAGTGATGCTTCCGAAGGCCCACTTGACTTCACATTCCAGGATGTCTGGCTCTAGGTGAGTGATCACACCATCGTGTTTATCTGGGTCATTAAGACCTTTTTTGTATAGCTCTGCGTATTCTTGCCACCTCTTCTTAATACCTCCTGCTTCTGTAGGTCCATACCGTTTCTGTCTTTTGATGTGCCCATCTTTGCATGAAATATTCCCTTGGTATCTCTGATTTTCTTGAAGACATCTCTAGGCTTTCCCATTCTATTGCTTTCCTCTCTTTTTCTGCATTGATCACTTAGGATGGCTTTCTTATCGCTCCTTGTTATTCTTTACAATTCTGCATTCAGATGAATATATCTTTCCTTATCTCCTTAGCCTGATACTTCTCTTCTTTTCTCAGCTATTTCTAAGGCCTCCTCAGACAACCATTTTGCCTTTTTGCATTTCTTATCCATGGGGATGGTTTTGATCACAGCCTCCTGTACATTGTTACAAACCTCCATCCATAGTTCTTCAGGCACTCTATCAGATCTAATCACTTGAATCTATTTGTCACTTCCACTGTATAATCAAAAGGGATTTGATTTCAGTCATATCTGAATGGTCTAGTGGTTTTCCCCACTTTCTTCCATTTAAGTCTGAATTTTGCAATAAAGACGTCATGATCTCATCCACAGTCAGCTCCCGGTCTTGTTTCTGCTCACTGTATAGATATTCTCCATCTTCGGCTGCAAAGAATATAATCAATCTGATTTGGGTATTGACATCTGGTGATGTCCACATGTAGAGTCATCTCTTGCATTGTTGGAAGAGGGTATTTGCTTTGACCATGCATTTTCTTGGCAAAACTCTGTTAGGCTTTGCCTCGCTTCATTTTGTACTCTAGAGCCAAACTTGCCTGTTACTCCAGTTTTCCAAGGACAAGTCTTTCACCCTCTGGTTACATTTACTTTTAGATATTTTATTCATTTTCCTGCACTGGCAAATTTCTCTTTCTCACAGTTCATTGTTAGTATATAGAAACACAACAGATTGCTAACTACTAATTTGAATCCTAATTTATTGATGATGTCAGGTAGTTTTTAGGGTGGTGTCTTTAGGATTTTCTATGTATAGTATGCTGTGGTCTCTGGCTCCAGAACTGTGGCTCTTCAGGGGTTGGTGCTGGCCTGCTGGTAGACAGGGGTATGTGTGTGCATTCAGTCATCTTTTTGCCACCTCATGGACTATAGCGCAAAAGGCTCCTCCATCCATGGAATGCTCCAGGCAAGAGTGCTGCTAGGCAGGGCAGGGTATCAAAGGCTTGCTGCAGGGCCCTGAAGGTGTGGGGAAGGTTTCAAGGCTCCCTGGTATAGGCGGCCTAGTCCTGGGATGACTGGAGGTTCAAGGGTATTAAGGCAGCCCGCCTGTTGGTGGGTTAGGCCGTGTCACCACCTGGCCAGCTGCTTGTCCTGAGTTGTCTGAGTACTGGTGTCAAAAGGCTGGTAGGTCCCAGTGTGAATAAGCTAGAAGGATTCCAAAATGGTATTTGCAAGTACCAGTGTCTCTGTGGTAGAACAAGCTCCCCAAAATGGCTGCTGCCAGTGTCTGTGTCTCCTGGGTGAGCTCCAGTTGCCTCCTGCCTCCCTGGGAGGCTTTTCCAAGGTCAACAGGTAGGGCTGACCCAAGCTCATCCCAAATTATTGCTTCTTCCTTGGGTCCTGAAACATGTGAGCTTTAGTGTGCACCCTTTAAGAGCAGAGTCTCTATTTCCTCCAGGCCTCTGGCGCTCCTGAAACTAAGCCCTCTGGTCTTCAAAGCCAAGTTCTAGAGGTTTGTCTTCCTGGCACAGAACCCCCAGGACGGGGAGCCTGATGTAGAGCTTGGACACCTTCCTCCTTTGGGAGAACCTCTGCAGTTGTAATTATTCTCCCCTTCGTGGGTTTCCTGCTCAGCGAGTTATTGGTCTTAACTATACCACATATCTGGCCCTCCGACCCAACTCTTTGTGGTTCCTTCTTTGTAAATTTCATTGTACATATTTTCTGCCTTCTGTAGGTCTTTCTTTTCAATGGAAGCTCTCTAAGTAATATAAATTTCATGGAAGGACGTGAGCTAAGGTTCTTCCTACTCCGGCATCTTGGACCTCCTTCATTAGACTTCTTACATTGTGACTAAGCAATCTCCAAAATGAAATTTTCCTTCAGCCTTCATGAATAGTTTCTACTATGCTACTTCAGTTTTTGCTTTCAACAAAGCAAAACTCACCATGTAGGACTACAGCAAAATAAAAGCTACTGTCCAGCAAAGGAAATAATCAACAAAATGAAAAGACAACTTACAGGATGGGAAAAAATATTTGCAAACCATCTATCTGATAAGGGATTAATATCCAAAATATGTAAAAAACTGATCAAACTTAACAGCAATAAAACAAATAATAAGATTTTAAAATGGGCATAGAATCTAAATAGCCATTTTTCCAAAGAATATATACATATGGCTAACCAACACATGAAAAGGTGCTCAACATCACTAATAATCAGGGAAATGCAAGTCAAAACCACGATAAGATATCCTCTCAAATCTGTTAGAAAGTCTATTACAAAAAGATAAGTCATAACAAATGCTGGCAAAGATGTAGAGAAAAGGGAATCTTTGTACACTGCCGATGGAAATGTAAATTAGTACAACCACTTTGGAAAACAGTGTGGAGGTTTCTCAAAAAACTAATACTAGAACTACCATATAATCCAGCCATCCCACTTCTCTGTATATATCTGAAGGAAATGAAATTACTGTCTTGAAGAGACGGCTGTACCTCCATATTCACTGCAACAATATTCACAATAGCCAAGACATGGAAACAATTTAAGTGTCCATTGACAGGTGAATGGTAAAGAAACTGTAGTGTGTGTGTATGTGTGTACACATGTGTGCATATACACACAAAGTGGAATATTATTAAGCAATAAAAACAAGGAAATCCTGCCATTTGTGATTATATGAATGGGCTTGGAGGACACTATGCTTAATGAAGTCACACGGAGAAAGACAAATATTCTATGATCTCATTTATATGTAAAATCTGAGAAAAAAGAAAAACCCAAACTCATAGAAACAGACAGTAGATTCATGGTTTTTGGAGAGGCCAGGAGGAAGAAATGAGTAAAGGTGGTCAAAGAGTACAAACTTCCAGTTATAAGATGAACAATTTCTTGCCTATCTAATGTGTAGCATGATGACTATAGTTAACAATACTACATAGAATACATGAAACTTGTTAAAAGATTAAATCTGAAAAGTCCTCACCACACACACACAAAGGGTAGCAATGTGAGGTGATGGCTGTGTTAACTAGCCTTATTTCATGGTAATCATTTCACAATATATGCATATATTAAATCATCATATTGTACACCTTAAACTTACAAAGCGTTAGATGTCAATAACATAGCAATAAAGTTGGGAAAAAATAAGGGCTGAATAAAAAAAAAAAAGACTGGGTCTGGAACTGGCACAGTATCCTTTTGATTACATCCTACTTGTAGGTGCCAGCCAGAAGCTCATGCAGCAGGGACTGTACAAGGGCACAAATACCAGTTGGTGTGGTTCATTGAGGGCCATCATCAGAATCAGAAAGGCAAAGGAGGAAAGGAAAGATATATCCATGTGAGTGCAGAGTTCCAAAGACTAGCAAGGAGTGATTAAAAAAAAAGGCCTTCCTAAGTGATCAATGCAAAGAAATAGAGGAAAACCTTAGAATGGGAAAGACCAGAGATCTCTTCAAGAAAATTAGAGATACCAATTGAACATTTCATGCACAGATGGGCACAATGAAGGACAGAAATGATATGGATCTAACAGAAGCGGGAGATGTTAAGAAGTGGTGGCAAAATACACATAAGAACTATAGAAAGGAGAATAAGATGGCGGCGTAGAAGGACACACGCTTAACTTGTCCTGTGAGAACTCCAAAATTCAAACTGACTGCTGAACAACCATCGACAGGAGAATGTTGGGTCCCACCAAAAAATGATACGCCACGTCCAAGGCTGAAGGAGAAGCCCCAACAAGATGGTAAGGAGGGGCAAAATCTCGTGTAGAATCACCCTCAGTTAACCAGCAGTTATATTTCCCAAAGAATAAATATACCTATAATTCAAAGCCACTGAGTTGGCAGGGTCTATACATTTTCTTGGCCAATCAGATCAGATGAGATCAGTTGCTCAGTCGTGTCCGACTCTTTGCGACCTCATGAATCGCAGCTCGTCAGGCCTCCCTGTCCATCACCAACTCCCGGAGTTCACTCAGACTCACGTCCATCGAGTCAGTGATGCCATCCAGCCATCTCATCCTCTGTCATCCCTTTCTCCTCCTTCCCCCAATCCCTCCCAGCATCAGAGTCTTTTCCAATGAGTCAACTCTTCGCATGAGGTGGCCAAAGTACTCGAGTTAAGAAATCTCTAAAATAAAGTCCTGAAAACTCATTCTCACCCATCTTTCAGGACTCCATATGAGAGTCCACATGTGCTTCAAAAATCAGTTTTAACCTTGTTTCATTATCAAGGAAGAATTGACAAGAAACCAGTGATAGGATGATAAAAAAGATATTTTGAAATAATCTTCTGGAAGTTCATCCAAATATTAAACCTATCTGATAAAAGATAAGAAAGATAAGACCCAGTATGAATCAACTTGGTTAAACTTAAAATACAATTTCACCATATTGTATGATGCAACCATTGAGAGCTGGTCAGAAGAGATAAGGACTGGCAGGTGGACTCTGGCAAAATTCACAAGTCAAGCCAGGTAAGACATGGGTATTGAGAGGTTAGCTAACTGAGCAACACTCAACTCAGTTCCACCTGTGGTGACTTTTTTCTCTTCTTTAAATGTACTAAATTCTGACCTGACTCAGAACTCTTTCTGCTATGATCTGAATATTTGCATCCCCTCAAAATCCATACGTTGAAATCCAAATGTCCAATATGATGGTATTAGGAAGTGGGATCTTTAGGAGATGATTAGGTCCTGAGGGCACACTAATCTCATGAATGGGATTAGCACCCTAATAAGAAGAGATCCCCAGGGAGATCTATACCCTTCCATCATGTGAGGATACAAGAAGTCTGTGATCTGGAAAAGGCACTCACATAATCACGCTGGCACTCCAGTTTTAGACTTCAGCATCCAGAATGGTAAGAAATAGATGTTCTTGTTTATAAGCCACCTGGTCTGTGGCATTTTGTTCAGTTCAGTATCTCAGACGTGTCCGACTCTTTGTGACCCCATGAACTGCAGCGCATCAGGATGTCAATCACCAACTATGGGAGTTTACTCAAACTCGTGTCCATTGAGTCAGTGATGCCATCCATTTCATCCTCTGTCGTCTGCTTCTCCTACTGCCTTCAATCTTTCCCAAGATCAGGGTCTTTTCAAGTGAGTCAGTTCTTCACATCACGTGGCCAAAGTATTGGAGTGTCAGCTTCAGCATCAGTCCTTCCAATGAATATTCAGGACTGATTCCTTTAGGATTGGCTGATTGGATTTCCTTGCAGTCCAAGGGACTCTCAAGAGTCTTCTCCAAAACCACAGTTCAAAAGCATCAATTCTTAAGCACTCAGCTTTCTACATAGTCCAGTGATATTTTGTTACAGTGGCCCAAGTGGACAAAGAAACTCTCCTAAGTGGTCCATCCATCTGGAATACTACTCCGCTGCTCCATTCGGTGACTCAGCTTAAGGCCATTGAATTTGAAAACAAATTTGACAAACTCCTAGTAATCACAGTGACATACCACTGTTTTTTGCACTCACTAATTTGGACAAAATGTAAAGTTCTGGGAAATTCAAATGATAGCAAGAATTTGCAACAATGGCAACTCTAAGACACTCTGGAGGGACTATAAGGTGATCCAAACACTTTGGGGAAAAATATTAGATTATCATGCAAAAGTTGAACATCTGCATTGCCTATAATCCAACCATTCTTTTCCAGGTATGTTCCCAAGATAAACTCAAACGTACACATCAAGAGGCAGATACATGGATTTACAGCAGCACTGGATATAATAGTGGAAAGCTAGAAACAAGTAAAGTGTCCATTACCAGGAGAAGAGAATGAGAACATTCTGGTATAGTCATACAATAGAGTCCTATACATCAGGGGGGAAAATAACTGCACGTGAGCACAGGAACATGGATGGAAGTCACAAGAAATTTTGAGTGAATAAAGCAAACTCCAGAAGAAACGTAAAATATCATCCCATTTTTATAAACTTAAAAATTAAGCAAAACTAATGACACATACTTCTGGGATAAAGCATTAATGAAAACCAAAGGAATGTTTTAAAAGTCACGATCAGGAATTCCTTGGCAGCCCATTGGATAGGATTTTGTGCTTTCACTGTGGAGAGTGCAGGTTCAATCCCTGGTCAGGCAGTGCAGCCAAATGAAAGAAAGAAAGAAAAAAACGTTAGTATCTCAGGGCAGCGAGGCAGGCCTGTAAGGATACAGTGGAAAATTTAATGGCACTGATGGTGTTCTCAGGTTAATGGGTTCATGAGCATTCATGTTAATTCTTGGCTGAGCATAGAAAAATCAATGCCTTTGACTTGTGGTGCTGGAGAAGACTCTTGAGAGTCCCTTGGATGACAAGGAGATCAAACCAGTCAATCCTAAAGGAAATCAACCCTGAATATTCATTGGAAGGACTCATGCTGCAGCTGAAGCTCCAATACTTTGGCCACCAGATGCGATGAGCTGACTCATTGGAAAAGACCTGATGCTGGGAAAGACTGAGGGCACGAGGTGAAGGGGGACAACAAAGGATGAGATGATTCGATGGCATCACCCACTCAAAGGACATGAGTCTGAGCAAAATCCGAGAGTTAGTGAAGGACACAGAAGCCTGGTGTGCTGCAGTCCTTGGGGTCACAGAGTGTCAGGCATGACTTAATGGCTGAACCACAACATACAGACAGACAGATACAACCTAGATTATTTCCATGCAATGTCCTAATGAAATGTTATATTTTATATTTCCCATTTATATTCCCAGTTTATTTTCAAAACCTCCTGCCACTTCCTGGCTTTGGGGAAGTGGGCACACTACTTAGCCATTCCCAGCCTCAATAAACCATCTGTAAGATGAAGATAATAATAATACAATGGGCACCAGGAGAACTGCTGTAGGAATTCCTTGCCTGGTACCTGGCAGTGCTAATAAATGCTAGATCCTCTGAGGGACGCTTCATTCAGAGGAGTAAATCCTCCAGTCTGAACTGGTTGTAATGATTCAGCAAAAGGAGTCAGTCTTACTCGGTTTAAAACTCATGTTTTCTCTAGGTGTCCTACTCACATCTCCTTCACCCCTGGAGGGAAACAGATCTCTGGCCATTAGAGCTCTTTTCAAATGGAACTTGGGGCTTAAATCCCAAAGCATTTGTGTCCCTTGCCCACACGAGGGCAGAACAGGCTAAGAATGGTGAAGTGGATACTAATCTGTCAGGATCTCCTTTGGTGGATGCTCAAGACCTAGAAAGTAATGAACTGCCAGTTCATTAATGTCGGACACTGAATAAAATGAGACTGGACAGGCAGCTGAGATCAAAACAGCTTCTTGCTGTTTATGTGGCAATAACTAGAGCACAACAGGCATATGAGATTTAAACACCAATGATTTAAAGGTCAACAAGACAAAATTTTTTGTCCTACAGATACTTTCTTTTATGAAATCTCACCTGAGTTCCCATGGATACTGACATGTGTGTCCATGAAGGCATTTGAGGGCACATGTGCACACGTGCTGTGAGCATGTGCAGGTGAGAAGATAAATGCACCGCACTGGCAGGGAAGTCTTGTGGGTAAGCACAGAGGAATTAGGAGGGGAAGTTGAGAACATCCTTCTCACTGGAAATGCTCAAGCCTGCAATGACAGGGTGCACTGCCAAATGTGGGAAGGGGGCAATTTGAAATTTCGGTCAGCATTGGCCTTGGCCTCATCACACCTTAGCAGCAGGCCCTGTGCCACAGAGGTGTGGCTGGGGGCTGCTGTCCTACGAACAAGCATGTTGGGCTTCCCTTTCCCCACTTTCCTTTATTAATGGCCCAGGAACATCCTGTGGCATTATCCTATTGTTTACACATACCACACCAGTTCATATTACCTACAACTCTTGTGGCTGAAATGACATAAGCCCCAATTCCAATCAGCAAGAGAAGGAATACAGTTCATGTTTGAACAACATGGTGTTAGGGGGAGGAATTCTCGATTCTCCCTGCAGTTGAAAACTTCACTGTTGACCGCTATATCCACAGCTCCACATCCTGGGATTTATTGGGAAAAAAATCCACATATAAGTAGGCACATGCAGTTCAAGCTTGTGTTGTTCAAGGCTCAAGTATATACAGATGCGTATAATGAACCCACCAAATGGCAGCGATGCAGATGGCCTTGGGAACAATCAGAATTGTGACTCTCCTTGGAAAACTCTCTGTTTTGCATCTCTGTTGCTCCTTATGTCAGTTTCATTCTTTCTAGTTAGCTGAGTCCTACCAACAGACCCATGGCACAGACAACTCTGAATTCATAACCTTGAATTTACCATATGGTGAATTCAGGTTTCCCATATCAGGTATACCACCTGTGGTGCTAAAGGAACTTCTTAGCCCAAATTGAAAAAACTTGAAGACCTCTGGTTCACCTGTCCTGAGTCACATGGCCAACTATAAACCAACCACTATGGCCAAAGATAGGAAATGATTACTGGTCTAGCCTGAGCCACATGCCCGTCCTTGTTGCCAGCTAGGAGGGATTCTATCACTGCTACCCCTTTCCAGAACCAGGCTGGGGTGGGGAGAAGTGGTTTTCCAAAATAATCGATTTCCCATTCCAAGAAGATAAAATAACTCGTCATGCTCATGAGAAAATAAGAGGGAGTGCAAAGTTCTATGTATATCCATAAGATGGACTCTATCAATTATTTCATTTACATCTTCTATCTCCTTAATAATTTTGTGTCCATTTGATTTGTCTTTTACTGAGAGTAGTATATGATAGTCTCTGTTATTACTGTGCCTCTCTCTGTGATTCCTTGTATCTCCTCTACATTTTGTCCCATTGGTAGACGCTAGATTTGATTGGCAGCCATTCATTTCCTTCCTTGGGTTTTACTGCTGCCCTTTCTGGCCTCCCTCCTCAAATTTCATCCAGTCCTTGCTTTCTGCTTTCAATGTCACAGGTATTATCTGCCGGCCTACTTTGCTCATTCTCTAAAGATGAACACACTACATTCAATAGCAAGCTAACATTTCTTGACCACTTAAGTGCTACGTACTGGGCTAAGTGCATTATCTAATATAATCATCACTGGGACCCTCATTCAGAAGCTTCAATTACCATTCTTCCTTTACATGTGAAGAACCTAAAGCACAGAAACTCTTACTTGCCCAAGGGTCACTAAGTTGGCCAATGGTAGAGCCAGGATTTTAAGCCAATCTGGCCCAAGAACTTTGCTCTGTAATATATGTCAGTTCACAGATAAGACTCAGAACGCACACTAGACCGTCTGCAAGCATTTACCTCAGGAGAGCAGAATGGGAGGGAGTGGGGAAGTGGACAGTGGGGTTTGTCATGTTTTACACTGCAAATGTTTACGTTTGACTTTCTTAAAAGGAAATCATTAGTTGTGTGCTTTTTTTTCCCAGTTTTTAAATTGTGGTAAAATATACATAACCTAAAATTTACCATTTTAACCTTTGTGAGTGTATGATTCAGTAGTGTTAAATACATTCACACTGGCATTAAATACACTCAAAACCATCACCACTATCCATCTCGGATTTTTTCTAGCATCCCAAACTGTAACTTGGTATCTACCAAACAATAACTTTGCATTCTCCCTTCTGCCCAGTCCCTAGTAGCCATCATTCTAATTTCTATCTTTATCAATTTGACTATTTTATGGTAGCTCATGTAAGTGTAATCATACAGTATTTGGTCTTTTGTGACTGGCTTGTTTACTAGCATAATTATATTCAAGGTCCATTCATGCTCTAGCATGTCTCAGAATTTTTTTTTTTTTTTTTTTAGGTATGATGAGGATGGATGTGTGCAGAAGCCCAGCTGTTCAGAAACAAGGCCAATGTGGGGAGGTGGTCATAGTCACAGGGAGCATCCTTAGGGGAACCAAGATTTAGATGGGCCTGGAAGAGACTGACTTGGTGACAATGGAGTCTAGTAACCTTTTCAGGACCCTGGATTCCAGATCTAGGGAAGTAACCATTCCAGTACTATGACTTACAACAAAATTACCCTCTAACTTTATGGCCTAAAGCTATACAATGTTCATTTTACTCACTAATCTAATTTGGGCAAGGCTCAGCAGTGGTGATTAGCCATGGTGACTCAGATCGTAAAGCATCTGCCTGCAATGCGGGAGTCCTGGGTTCAGTCCCTGGATCATTAAGATCCCCCGGAGAATGGAATGGCTACCCACTCCAGTATTCTTGCCTGGAGAATCCCATGGACAGCGGAGCCTGGTGGGCTATAGTCCCTGGGGTCGCAAAGAGTCAGACACGACTGAGCGACTAATACTTTCTGCAGTGGAAGTTCATCTCTGCTCTATTCAGCATAAGCTGGGATCATTGAAAGTCTCATTCACTCACATGTCTGGCGGGTGATGCTATTAACAGCTGGAAGCTTGGAACTTAGTTGGGACAGTCATCGGGAACAGCCTCACCTGGACTCTCCACGTAACCTGGGCTTCCACACAGGATGGGGGCTGTGTTCCATGGACTGGCATCTCAAGAAAGAGAGGGCCAAGCAGAAGTGATGTGGCTTTCAATGACCAATCCTCAGAAATCCTCTAGCATCTCTTCTGCTGCAATTCACTGAGGCTGAGTGAAGTCCCAACCAGGTTCAAGGGGAGAGGGAATAGACCCTCCTTCTTCATAGGGAGTATCAAAGCACTGGGGGAAAAAGGCACATGGGAATATAAATACCGGCCATCTTTGGAAACTTTGGTGACAGTCACAATATAAAATCGGTGCTGTTGGCACTTGGCACACTTTCTCTCCCAGTCAGCTGGGCTCTGGTACCAGTGTTCACTTTTTGTGTGTGTGTGTGTTAGCTCTGCTTGTTTGAATGTGGGCACATTTTGTCTTACTATTAGTGCATGTTCAATGTGGTGTTTCTTTGTGAGAATCTGTTTAAATCAGTGCCCATTTTGTGGGTTTCAGTTTAGGTTAAACTAGATAGTAATAATCTGTAAATTTACAATTTTCATATATAATTAGAGCTACTAATATTTTTTTTCCTGGACTCCAGAGACAAGTCCTGCTCTCCTCCTGTGAGCTAGTATAGATAACATCACTTACTTCCTTTCTGTCCTTACGTATTATGTACCATGGTGCTTTATAGTTAGTAGGTGTCCTTTGAATCTCTGACATCAGATTAAATTAATAACTTAAATAACTAAAATTAGTGGGCTTCTTTATCTGTTAGATGTACTTAAGTTGGTGAGAATATGAAAGTTCTCTGTAATCAGAGAGCAGGAAAGACGTTGTATCTTTATTTTTAGCGTAAGAACTTCTATTCAACTTATGCCTTTGAGCCTTGAGATACATTTTCCTTCAGATCACTAAGTTGAGTATCAATTACTGTTTCCTTTAACTAATGGACTTTTATTTTGTAGATCATGTAATGATATGGCTGGAAGCATCTGTGATGGGTAGAAAAATTTCTCTCAGTATTTTTTTTTTTTTCATTCAATAACTGGGTATTTTATTTTTATTTATTTATTTTTTTGACAGCTTTAATTTTTCAGCACTTTATTTTTTTTTATTTGATAAATTTAACGCCTTTTATTGCCATACCTCATTTTACTGTGCTTTGCTTTAGTGAGCTTTATAGATACATGTTTTTTTTTTTTTCCCCCTTGTTAATTTTCTGTTTAGTTGATCTATCCATAAGTGTGAGTGGGGTATTAAAGTCTCCCACTATTATTGTGTTATTGTTAATTTCTCCTTTCATACTTGTTAGGATTTGTCTTACATACTGCGGTGCTCCCATGTTGGGTGGATATATACTTATAATTGTTATATCTTCTTCTTGGATTGATCCTTTGATCATTATGTAGTGACCTTCTTTGTCTCTTTTCACAGCCTTTGTTTTAAAGTCTAATTTATCTGATACGAGTATTGTGACTCCTGCTTTCTTTTGGTCCCAATTTGCATGGAAAACCTTTTTCCAGCCCTTCACTTTCAGTCTGTATGTGTCCCCTGTTTTGAGGTGGGTCTCATGTAGACAACATATGTAGGGGTCTTGTTTTTGTATCCATTCAGCCAGTCTTTGTCTTTTGGTTGGGGCATTCAACCCATTTACGTTTAAGGTAATTACTGATAAGTATGATCCCGTTGCCATTTACTTTATTGTTTTGGGTTCGAGTTTATACACCATTTTTGTGTTTCCTGTCTAGAGAATATCCTTTAGTATTTGTTGGAGAGCTGGTTTGGTGGTGCAGAATTCTCTCAGCTTTTGCTTGTCTGAAAAGCTTTTGATTTCTCCTTCATACTTGAATGAGATCCTTGCTGGGTACAATAATCTGGGCTGTAGGTTATTTTCTTTCATCACTTTAAGTATGTCTTGCCATTCCCTCCTGGCTTGAAGAGTTTCTATTGAAAGATCAGCTGTTATCCTTATGGGAATTCCCTTGTGTGTTATTTGTTGTTTTTCCCTTGCTGCTTTTAATATTTGTTCTTTGTGTTTGATCTTTGTTAATTTGATTAATATGTGTCTTGGGGTGTTTCTCCTTGGGTTTATCCTGTTTGGGACTCTCTGGGTTTCTTGGACTTGGGTGATTATTTCCTTCCCCATTTTAGGGAAGTTTTCAACTATTATCTCCTCAAGTATTTTCTCATGGTCTTTGTTTTTGTCTTCTTCTTCTGGAACCCCTATGATTCGAATGTTGTAGCATTTAATATTGTCCTGGAGGTCTCTGAGATTGTCCTCATTTCTTTTAATTCGTTTTTCTTTTATCCTCTCTGATTAATTTATTTCTACCATTCTATCTTCTAATTCACTAATCCTATCTTCTGCCTCTGTTATTCTACTATTTGTTGGCTCCAGAGTGTTTTTAATTTCATTTATTGCATTATTCATTATATATTGACTCTTTTTTATTTCTTCTAGGTCCTTGTTAAACCTTTCTTACATCTTCTCAATCCTTGTCTCCAGGCTATTTATCTGTGATTCCATTTTAATTTCAAGATTTTGGATCAATTTCACTATCATTATTCTGAATTCTTTATCAGGTAGATTCCCTATCTCTTCCTCTTTTGTTTGGTTTGGTGAGCATTTATCCTGTTCCTTTATCTGCTGGGTATTCCTCTGTCTCTTCATCTTGTTTAAATTGCTGAGTTTGGGAGTCCTTTCTGTATTCTGGCAGTTTGTGGAGTTCTCTTTGTTGTGGCGTTTCCTCGCTGTGTGTGGGTATGTAGAGGTGGCTTGTCAAGGTTTCCTGGTTAGGGAAGCTTGTGTCGGTGTTCTGGTGGGTGGAGCTGTATTTCTTCTCTTTGTTCAGTCGCGCTATGGGGAGGGAGGGAGGGATGCTGCAAACAAATGACACTGGCGTGCGCTCGCAGTGCCTCAGCCACACTGGGTCTGCCCCCGCTCACGGCGCGTGTAGCCTCCCTGCCCACACTGCTCAGGCTCTAGGTTGTTCCGCCGGGAACAATCCGAGGCTGGCCCTGGGTTGCATACACCTCCCAGGTCCAAGCCGCTCAGGTTCAGGCACTCAGGTAGTCCTCAGAGGCGCAGACTCAGCTGGGGCTGCGTTTTGTGCTCTTCCCAGGTCCGAGCAGCTCAGGTGATGAGGTGTTTGGCGAGCGCCAATGCTGCGACTTATCACCTCCCTGCCACTTGGTTATCTGGGTGTAAAACCGGCGCACCTTCTCAGGCAGATGTTGACCGTCCAGACCCCCAATAAGTTTTAGTTAGCAAAGAAGCCAGTTTTATAGATAATGTCTCTCTGGGGCTGTGATTGCCCCCTTCCGGCTCTGGCTGCCTGTCACCAGAGGGGGAAGGTTTGCAGCCAGCTACCTCTGTTTAGTCCTTTGTTCCCTGCGCGGGCTGGCGGTGTCTTAGGTTAGGGCTGGCTTTTCGCATGGTAGATATCCCACAGTCTGGTTTGCTAGCCCAAATTATTTCGCTCAGATAGTGCTCAGGGTATTCAGGCCAGATTCTTACTCTCAGCGATGCAGCCCGCGCCGCGCCTCCCTGCCCAGCCCCCGCTTGCTAATGGCGGATGCAGGCGTCTGCGCTGCTTCTCCGCTGGAGGAATTACCGTAGGGCTCGCAATCTGCGAGTTTTAATTGTTTATTTATTTTTTCTCCCTGTTATGTTGTCCTCTGTGCTTCCAAAGCTCGGCACGGATTCGGCAGTGAGAAGGTTTCCTGCTGTTTGGAAACTTCTCTCTTTTTAAGACTCCCTTCCCGGGACGGAACTCTGTCCCTCCCTCTTTTGTCTCTTTTATTGTCTTTAATATTTTTTCCTACCTCCTTTCGAGGAGTTGGGTTGCTTTTCTGGGTGCCTGATGTCCTCTGCCGGCATTCAGAAGTTGTTTTGTGGAATTTACTCGACGTTTAAATGCTCTTTTGATGAATTTGTGGGGGAGAAAGTGTTTTCCCCGTCCTACTCCTCCGCCATCTTGGCGCCTTCCTTGGTATCTACTAAACAATAACTTTGCATTCTCCCTTCTGCCCAGTCCCTGGTAACCATCATTCTAATTTCTATCTTTATCAATTTGACTATTTTATGGTAGCTCATGTAAGTGTAATCATACATTATTTGGTCTTTTGTGACTGGCTTCTTTCCTAGTGTAATTACATTCAAGGTTATTTCATGAATTATATTCATGCTCTAGCATGTCTCAGAATTTAAATCCTTTATAAGGGTGGATAATATTTCACTGTATGCACATGCTACAGTTTGTTTATCTATTCACCTGTTGATGGGCATGTGAGTTGTTTCCACCTTTTGGTTCTTGTGAATGATACTGCTATGAATAGGAGTGTACATGTAGTTGTGTAATTTTCTAAAACTCTGAAAAACAACACTCACGGAATTATCCCACTTATGTACGTTATGTGGCTGTGTCTATCATGTACTTGGTAGTTACGTAAATGTGTAGAAAACGATTTGAGAGATGCCCATAAAACGTTTGTGTCATCACCTCTAGAATGGGAAAAGAATGGGGTCATCAAGGAAAAGACTGTGACCTTTTTTTCAGGAGCTAGCATGTTACTTTGCACAGGACAAGTGCTCAATAAGCAGACATTGGATCATGATAAGGAATTTTCATTTTTTTTTTTTTTTTAGGTTTTCCAAGTCTCAAACCAAAAGACTATAAAAAGCCATAGCAGAACTAAGGTGTAATGTGTCAAAAGAACAAATATTTTGGAATCATTCTGATCATAAAAGTGAATTTCATTTGATAGTTCTATCAACTGTTAAGTCTGAAATGAGCCATATGTTCGTAGGTCTAGACTTGAGCCAGCACCAGCAAATGCAGTTTAAGGATAGCTTTTCAAAACCATAGTGTTGTGAGGACATAGGGAAAGTAGTGAATCTAGGTTCTGGGGTGGAAGCCCTCTTAAGATACCATCAGATGCAGTAGCAGACACGGCCCTCAAGAGAAATGTAAAAATGTACCTGGCTTAAAATATACACTATTCGTTACTAGATATTTCGATTTTCTAGACCACTGTCCGGAGAAGGTAATGGCACCCCACTCCAGTACTCTTGCCTGGAAAATCCCATGGACAGAGGAGCCTGGTGGGCCGCAGTCTATGAGGTCACTAAGAGTTGGACACGACTGAGAGACTTCACTTTGACTTTTCACTTTATGCATTGGAGAAGGAAATGGCAACCCACTCCAGTATTCTTGCCTGGAGAATCCCAGGGACGGGGGAACTTGGTGGGCTGCCGTCTATGGGGTCACACAGAGTCGGACACGACTGAAGTGACTTAGCAGCAGCAGCAGTCCACTGTCTGTTTAGAGAATCCTCAAGCAATTCCTGCTTCTTAACAAAGTCTTCACAAGTAGAAAGTCATCTATTCATGGCAAGAAGTTGCTGTTACCAAGGGAGTAGAGTGTCCGAAAGTGTACAAATCTCATAATCTGGTAGAGAATGTATACCCCTCCAGAGGCTTTCATTTTTGGGTGGAAAAACAAACCCGGTGTCACCTCCACATTGGGGCCACACAGACCTCACCAGCATTACAAAACCAACGTGCCAAGAGTGCAGAATGTGAAGCCGGAAGCACTCCAGGGCCAGGATCGAGATCCAGGAGAAAAAAAAAAAAAAAAAAACTGAGCATACAGCGTGAGGCCCTAGGCTGCCTCTGGTCTCACCACGCACACTAGGCCCTTTCGGTCAGAGTCCAGTCCCATGGAGGTCTGGGGACCGGCCGGGCTTCCACCCGAGTCTGTAGATTCACGGCATACTCTTCCAGGTGCCTTCACTGGGAGTCTGCCACCAGCTGACTGGGCCCCTTTGGTCTAGGAGTGTGTCACGGATGTATATTGTCACCCTGCTTATTTAACTTCTATGCAGAGTACATCATGAGAAACGCTGGACTGGAAGAAACACGAGCTGGAATCAAGATTGCCAGGAGAAATATCAATAACCTCAGATATGCAGATGACACCACCCTTATGGCAGAAAGCAAAAAGGAACTAAAAAGCCTCTTGATGAAAGTGAAAGTAGAGAGTGAAAGAGTTGGCCAAAAGCTCAACATTCAGAAAACGAAGACCATGGCATTCGGCCCCATCACTTCATGAGAAATAGATGGGGAAACAGTGGAAACAGTGTCAAATTTTATATTTTGGGGCTACAAAATCACTGAAGATGGTAACTGCAGCCATGACATTAAAAGACGCTTAGTCCTTGGAAGGAAAGTTATGACCAACCTAGATAGCATATTCAAAAGCAGGGACATTACTTTGCCAACAAAGGTCCATCTAGTCAAGGCTATGGTTTTTCCAGTGGTCATGTATGGATGTGAGAGTTGGACTGTGAAGAAGGCTGAGCACCGAAGAATTGATGCTTTTGAACTGTGGTGTTGGAGAAGACTCTTGAGAGTCCTTTGGACTGCAAGGAGATCCAACCAGTCCATTCTGAAGGAGATCAGCCCTGGGATTTCTTTTGGAAGGAATGATGCTAAAGCTGAAACTCCAGTACTTTGGCCACCTCATGCGAAAAGTTGACTCATTGGAAAAGACTCTGATGCTGGGAGGGATTGAGGGCAGGAGGAGAAGGGGACGACAGAGAAGGAGATGGCTGGATGGCATCACTGACTCCATGGACGTGAGTCTGAGTGAACTCTGGGAGTTGGTGATGGACAGGGAGGCCTGGCATGCTGTGGTTCATGGGATCACAAAGAGTTGAACATGACTGAGCGACTGAACTGAACTGATTTGACATAGGAAGGGGCCTATAGATCTTGAGAACTATAAGCCAGATCAAGGAACTATCTGAAAATGAACTGACCCCACACTGTCCACAACACCAGAGAAAGCCCTAGATATATTTTTGCTATTATCATTTTTTTAATTTTTATTTTTTTTTATTTTAAGTCCTCAATTACTCATTTAGTTTTCATTTTTATTACCTACTATTACTTTGCAAAAAAAAAAGGACCCTATTTTTAAAGGAAATTTCATATATATATACATATATATACAAACACACACACACACACATACACACACATATTATAATTCTTATGACTTTGTTTTTTTCTTTAATATTGTATTTTTGAGAATCTAATATCTACTCTAAATTTTTAATCTTTGCTGTTTGGTATTTGTTATCAATTTTGTAGCATTAAGAACCCAATCTTCAGTACCCATTTTTACTTGGAAGTGAGATTAATGGCTTGATTGCTCTCCCCCCTTGGACTCTCCTTTTTCTCCACCAGGTCATCTCTATCTCCTCCCTCCCCCTTCTCTTCTCTGCCCAACTCTGTCAATCTCATTGTGTGTTCTGGGATGTGGAGAACACTTAGGGAACTTATTTCTGGCTAGATCTGTCTCTCTCCTTTTTGATTCCCCCTTATATCCCCTGGGCCACCTCTGTCTCCTTCCTCCCGCTTCTCTTCTTTGTGTAATTCCATGAACATCTCTGAGGGATCCAGACTGAGGAAAGCACATAGGGAACTGATTACTGGCTAGCTTTCTCTCTCCCCTTTTGATTCTCCCTCTTCTCCTCCTGGTCACCTCTATCTCCCTCCTCCCTCTTCTTTTCTCCATGTAACTCTGTGTACCTCTCCAGGTGTCCCTCACTGTGGAAAAGTTTTCATCATAAATCTAGCTCTCTTCCCATCTGCACTGTATAGATGGAGAAGTCTTGAGGCTACTGTAAGAATAAGACTGAAAACCAGAGGCAGAAGGCTTAAGTCCAAATCCTGAGAACACCATAGAACTCCTGACTCCAGGAAACTTTAATCAATAGGTGCTCATCAAATGCCTCCATACCTACACTGAAACCAAGCACTACCCAAGGGCCAACAAGTTCCAAAGCAACACATACCATGCAAATTCTCTAGCAAAACAGGAACACAGCTTTGAGCTTCAATATACAGGCTGCCCAAAGTCAAACCAAACCCACTGACATCTCAAAACTCATTACCGTACACTCTTGCATTCCACAGAGAAGAAATCCAGCTCCATCCACCAGAACACTGACACAAGTTTCCCTAACCAGGAAACCTTGACAAGCCAACCATCCAACCCCATCCACAGGGAAGAACCTCCACAATAAAGATGAAACACAAACCGCCAGAATACAGAAAGGCCACCCCAAACCAGGCAATATAAGCAAGATGAAAAGGCAGAGAAATACCCAGCAGGTAAAGGAACAAGATAAATTCCCATCAAACCAAACAAAAGAGGAAGAGATAGGGAATCTACCTGATAAAGAATTCAGAATAATGATAGTGAAAATGATCCAAAATCTTGAAAACAAAATGGATTTACAGATAAATAACCTGGAGACAAAGATCGAGAAGATGCAAAAAAGGTTTAACAAGGACCTAGAAGAAATAAAAAAGAGTCAATATATAATGAATAATGCAATAAATCAGATCAAAAACATTCTGGAGGGATCAAACAGTAGAATAATGGAGGCCGAAGGTAGGATTAGTGAGGTAGAAGATAGAATGGTAGAAATAAATGAAACAGAGAAAAAAGAATTAAAAGAAATGAGGACTACCTCAGAGACCTCTGGGACAATGTTAAATGCCCCAATATTCAAATCATAGGAGTCCCAGAAGAAGAAGACAAAAAGAAAGACCATGAGAAAATACTTGAGGAGATAATTGTTGAAAACTTCCCTAAAATGGGGAAGGAAATAGTCACCCAAGTCCAAGAAACCCAGAGAGTTCCAAACAGGATAACCCCAAGGCAAGACACTCCAAGACACATATTAATCAAATTAACAATGATCAAACACAAAGAACAAATATTAAAAGCAGCAAGGGAAAAACAACAAATAACACACAAGGGGATTCCCATAAGGATACCAGCTGATCTTTCAATAGTAACTCTTCAGGCCAGAAGGGAATGGTAGGACATACTTAAAGTGAAGAAAGAAAATAACCTACAGCTCAGATTACTGAAACCAGCAAGGATCTCATTCAAATATGAAGGAGAAATCAAAAGCTTTACAGACAAGCAAAAGCTGAGAGAATTCAGCACCACCAAACCAGCCCTTCAACAAATGCTAAAGGATCTTCTCTTGACAGGAAACACAGAAAGGGTGTATAAACTCAAACCCATGGCAACGGGATCATACTTATCAGTAATTACCTTAAATGTAGGTGGGTTGAATGCCCCAACCAAAAGACAAAGACTAGCTGAATGGATACAAAAACAAGACCCTTATATATGTTGTCTACAAGAGACCCACCTCGAAACAAGGGACCCATACAGACTGAAAGTGAAGGGCTAGAAAAAGATATTCCATGCAAATGGAGACCAAAAGAAAGCAGGAGTAGCAATATTCATTTCAGATAAAATAGACTTTAAAACAGATGCTGTGCAAAGAGACAAAGAAGGACACTACATAATAATTAAAGGATCAATCCAGGAAGAAGATATAACAATTATAAATATATATGCACCCAACATAGAAGCACCGCAATATGTAAGACAAATGCTAATAAGTATGAAAGGGGAAATTAACAATGACACAATAATAGGGGGAGACTTTAATAGCCCAATCACACCTATGGATAGTTCAACTAAACAGAAAATTAACAAAGAAACACAAACTTTAAATGATACAATTGACCAGTTAGACCTAATTGATATCTATAGGACATTTCACCCCAAAACAATGAATTTCACCTTTTTCTCAAGTGCACACGGAACCTTCTTAAGGATAGATCACATCCTGGGCCATAAATCTGGCCTTGGCATATTCAAAAAAACTGAAATCATTCCAAGCATCTTTTGTGACCACAATGCAGTAAGATTAGATGTCAATTACAGGAGAAAAACTATTAAAAATTCCAACATATGGAGGCTGAAAATACACGCGGCTGAATAACCAACAAATCACAGAAGAAATCAAAAAAGAAATCAAAATATGCATAGAAACGAATGAAAATGAAAACACAACAACCCCAAACCTATGGGACACTGTAAAATCAGTGCTAAGGGGAAGGTTCATAGCAATACAGGCTTACCTCAAGAAACAAGAAAAAAGTCACATAAATAACCTAACTCTACACCTAAAGCAACTAGAAAAGGAAGAAATGAAGAACCCCAGGGTTAGTAGAAGGAAAGAAATCTTAAAAATTGGGGCAGAAATAATTGCAAAAGAAACAAAAGAGACCATAGCAAAAATCAACAAAGCCAAAGCTGGTTCTTTGAGAAGATAAATAAAATTGACAAACCATTAGCAAGACTCATCAAGAAACAAAGGGAGAAAAACCTAATTAACAAAATTAGACATGAAAATGGAGAGATCACAACAGACAACACACAAATACAAAGGATCATAAGAAACTATTATGAGCAACTATATGCCAATAAAATGGACAACTTGGAAGAAATGGACAAATTCTTAGAAAAGTACAACTTCCCAAAACTGAACCAGGAAGAAATAGAACAATCTTAACAGACCCATCAGAAGCATGGAAATTGAAACTGTAATCAGAAATCTTCCAGCAAACAAAAGCCCAGGTCCAGACGGCTTCACAGCTTAATTTGACCAAAACTTTAGAAGGAGCTAACACTTATCCTACTTAAACTCTTCCAGAAAATTGCAGAGGAAGGTAAACTTCCAAACTCATTCTATGAGGCCACCATCATCCTAACAGCAAAACCTGACAAAGATGCCACACACACAAAAAGAAAACTACAGGCCAATATCACTGGTGAACATAGATGCAAAAATCTTTAACAAAATTCCATCAAACAGAATCTAATAACATATTAAAAAGATCATACATCATGACCAAGTGGGCTTTATCCCAGGGATGCAAGGATTGTTCAATATTCAAAAATCAATCAATGTAATACACATTAACAAACTGACAGATAAAAACCATATGATTATCTCAACAGATGCAAAGAAAGCCGTTGACAAAATTCAACATCCATTTATGACAAAAAAAAAAAAAAAAAAAAAACCCTCCAGAAAGCAGGAATAGAAGGAACATACCTCAACATAATAAAAGCTATATATGACAAAACCACAGCAAACATTATCCTCAATGGTGAAAAACTGAAAGCATTTCCCCTAAAGTCAGGAACAAGACAAAGGTGCCCACTCTCACTACTACTATTCAACATAGTTTTGGAAGTTTTGGCCACGGCAATCAAAGCAGAAAAAGAAATAAAAGGAATCCAGATTGCAAAAGAAGAAGTAAAACTCTCACTGTTTGCAGATGACATGATCCTCTACATAGAAAACCTGAAAGACTACACCAGAAAATTACTAAAGCTAATCAATGAATACAGTAAAGTTGCAGGATATAAAATCAACACACAGAAATCCCTTGCATTCCTATACACTAATAATGAGAAAACAGAAAGAGAAATTAAGCAAACAATTCCATTCACCATTGCAACGAAAAGAATAAAATACTTAGGAATATATCTACCTAAAGAAACAAAAGACCTATATATAGAAAATGATAAAACACTGGTGAAAGAAATCAAAGACGACACAAATAGATGGAGAAATATACCATGTTCATGGATCGGAAGAATCAATATTGTGAAAATGAGTATACTACCCAAAGTAGTCTATAGATTCAATGCAAACCCCATCTAGCTACCAATGGTATTTTTCACAGAGCTAGGACAAATACTTTCACAATTGGTATGGAAACACAGAAACCTCGAATAGCCAAAGCAATTTTGAGAAAGAAGAATGGAACTGGAGGAATCAACCTGCCTGACTTCAGGCTCTACTACAAAGCCACAGTCATCAACACAGTATGGCACTGGCACAAAGACAGAAATATAGATCAATGGAACAAAATAGAAAGCCCAGAGTTAAATCCACACATCTGTGGGCACCTTATCTTTGACAAAGGAGGCATGAATATACAATGGAGAAAACACAATCTCTCTAACAAGTGGTGCTGGGAAAACTGGTCAACAACTTGAAAAAGAGTGAAACTAGAACACTTTCTAACACCACATGCAAGAATAAAGTCAAAATGGATTAAAGATCTAAACATAAGACCAGAAATTATAAAACTCCTAGAGGAAAACATTAGAGAAGGCAATGGCACCCCACTCCAGTACTCTTGCCTGGAAAATCCCATGGACAGAGGAGCCTGGTAGGCTGCAGTCCGTGGGGTCGCTAGGAGTCGGATACGACTGAGAGACTTCCTTTCACTTTTCACTTTCACGCATTGGAGAAGGAAATGGCAACTCACTCCAGTGTTCTTACCTGGAGAATCCCAGAGATGGGGGAGCCTGCTGGGCTTCCGTCTATGGGGTCTCACAGAGTCAGACACGACTGAAGCGACTTAGCAGCAGTAGCAGTAGCAGAGGAAAACATAGGCAAAACACTCTCTGACATAAATCACAGCAGGATCCTCTAGGACCCACCTCCCAGAATATTGGAAACAAAAGCAAAAATAAAGAAATGGGACCTAATTAATATTAAAAGCTTCTGCACAACAAAAGAAACTGTAAGCAAGGTGAAAAGACAGCTTTCAAAATGGGAAAAAATAATAGCAAATGAAGCAACTGACAAACAACTAATCTCAAAAATATACAAGCAACTCCTGCAGCTCAATTCCATAAACATAAACGACCCAATCAAAAAATGGGCCAAAGAACTAAACAGACATTTCTCCAAAGAAGACATACAGATGGCTAACAAATACATGAAAAGATGCTCAACATCACTCATTATCAGAGAAATGCAAATCAAAATTACTATGAGATACCAGTTCATGCCAGTCAGAATGGCTGCTACCCAAAAGTCTAAAACCAATAAATGCTGGAGAGGGTGTGGAGAAAAGGGAACCCTCTTACACTGTTGGTGGGAATACAAACTAGTACAGCCACTATGGAGAACAGTGTGGAGATTCCTTAAAAAACTGGAAATAGAACTACCATATGACCCAGCAATCCCACTGCTGGGCATACACACGAAGGAAACCAGAATTGAAAGAGACACATGTACCCCAATGTTTGTTGCAGCACTGTTTATAATAGCCAGAACATGGAAGCAACCTAGATGTCCATCAGCAGAGGAATGGATAAGAAAGCTGTGGTACATATACACAATGGAGTATTACTCAGCTGTTAAAAAGAATGCATTTGAATCAGTTCTAATGAGGTGGATGAAACTGGAGCCTATTATACAGAGTGAAGTAAGCCAGAAAGAAAAACACCAATCAGACCAGATCAGATCAGTCACTCAGTCATGTCCGAATCTTTGCAACCCCATGAATCCCAGCACGCCAGGCCTCCCTGTCCATCACCAACTCCCGGAGTTCACTCAGACTCACATCCATCGAGTCAGTGATGCCATCCAGCCATCTCATCCTCTGTTGTCCCCTTTTCCTCTTGCCCCAATCCCTCCCAGCATCAGAGTCTTTTCCAATGAGTCAGCTCTTCACATGAGGTGGCCAAAGTACTGGAGTTTCAGCTTTAGCATCATTCCTTCCAAAGAAATCCCAGGGCTGATCTCCTTCAGAATGGACTGGTTGGATCTCCTTGCAGTCCAAGGGACTCTCAAGAGTCTTCTCCAACACCACAGTTCAATGGCATCAATTCTTCGGCGCTCAGCCTTCTTCACAGTCCAACTCTCACATCCATACATGACCACAGGAAAAACCATAACCTTGACTAGATGGTCCTTTGTTGGCAAAGTAATGTCTCTGCTTTGGAATATGCTATCTAGGTTTGTCATAAATTTCCTTCCAAGGAGCAAGCATCCTTTAATTTCATGGCTGCAGTCACCATCTGCAGTGAATTTGGAGCCCAGAAAAATAAAGTATGGCACTGTTTCCACTGTTTCCCCACCTATTTCCCATAAAGTGATGGGACCGGATGCCATCAGGAAGTTCACGGTTCACATATTGCTGAAGCCTGGCTTGGAGAATTTTAAGCATTATTTTACTAGCATGTGAGATGAGTGCAATTGTGCGGTAGTTAGAGCATTTTTTGGCATTTCCTTTCTTTGAGAGTGGAATGAAAATTGACCTTTTCCAGTCCTGTGGCCACTGCTGAGTTTTCCATATTTGCTGGAAAATTGAGTGCAGCACTTTCACAGCATCATCTTTCAGGATTTGGAAGAGCTCAACTGGAATTTCATCACCTCCACTAGCTTTGTTCATAGTGATGCTTTGTAAGGCCTGCTTGACTTCGCATTCCAGGATGTCTGGCTCTAGGTCAGTGATCACACCATCGTGATTATCTGGGTCGTGAAGATCTTTTTGTACAGCTCTTCTGTGTTTTCTTGCCATCTCTTCTTAATATCTTCTGCTTCTGTTAGGTCCATACCATTTCTGTCCTTTATCGAGCCCATCCGTGCATCAAATGTTCCTTTGCTGTCTCTGATTTTCTTGAAGAGATCTCTAGTCTTTCCCATTCTGTTGTTGTTTTCCTCTATTTCTTTGCATTGATCACTGAAGAAGGCTTTCTTATCTCTTCTTGCTATTCTTTGGAACTCTGCATTCAGATGTTTATATCTTTCCTTTTCTCCTTTGCTTTTCACTTCTCTTCTTTTCACAGCTATTTGTAAGGCCTCCCCAGACAGCCATTTTGCTTTATTGCATTTCTTCTCCATGGGGATGGTCTTGATCCCTGTCTCCTGTACAATGTCACGAACCCCATTCCATAGCTCATCAGGCACTCTTATCTATCAGATCTAGTCCCTTAAATCTATTTCTCACTTCCACTGTATAATCATAAGGGATTTGATTTAGGTCATACCTGAATGGTCTAGTGGTTTTCCCTACTTTCTTCAATTTAAGTCTGAATTTGGCAATAAGTAGTTCATGGTCTGAGCCACAGTCAGCTCCCAGTCTTGCTTTTGCTGACTGTATAGAGCTTCTCCATCTTTGGCTGCAAAGAATATAATCAATCTGATTTCAGTGTTGACCATCTGGTGATGTCCATGTGTAGAGTCTTCTCTTGTGTTGTTGGAAGAGGGTGTTTGCTATGACCAGTGCATTTTCTTGGCAAAACTCTATAGTCTTTGTCCTGCTTCATTCCGTATTCCAAGGCTAAATTTGCCTCTGTTACTTCAGGTGTTTCTTGACATCCTACTTTTGCATTCCAGTCCCCTATAACGAAAAGGACATCTTTTTGGGGGGTTAGTTCTAAAAGCTGTTGTAGGTCTTCATAGAACCATTCAACTTCAGCTTCTTCAGCATTACTGGTTGGGGCATAGACTTGGATTACTGTGATATTGAATGGTTTGCCTTGGAAATGAACAGAGATCATTTTGTCGTTTTTGAGATTGCGTCCAAGTACTGCATTTTGGACTCCTTTGTTGACCATGATGGCTACTCCATTTCTTCTCAGGGATTCCTGCCCGCAATACTGGATATAATGGTCATCTGAGTTAAATTCACCCATTCCAGTCCATTTCAGTTCGCTGATTCCTAGAATGTCGGACATTCACTCTTGTCATTTCTTGTTTGACCACTTCCAATTGCCTTGATTCATGGACCTGACATTCCAGGTTCCTATGCAATATTGCTCTTTACAGAATCAGACATTGCTTCTATCACCAGTCACATTCACAGCTGGGTATTCTTTTTGCCCTGGCTCCATCCCTTCATTCTTTCTGGAGTTATTTCTCCACTGATCTCCAGTAGCATATTGGGCACCTACTGACCTGGGAGTTTCTCTTTCAGTATCCTATCATTTTACCTTTTCGTACTGTTCATGGGGATTCTCAAGGCAAGAATACTGAAGTGTTTGCCATTCCCTTCTACAGTGGACCACAGTCTGTCAGATCTCTCCACCATGACCCGCCCATCTTGGGTTGCCCTACGGGCATGGCTTAGTTTCATTGAGTTAGACAAGGCTGTGGTCCTAGTGTGATTAGATTGACTAGTTTTCTGTCAGTATGGTTTCAGTGTGTCTGCCCTCTGATGCCCTCTTGCAACCCCTACTGTATTACTTGGGTTTCTCTTACCTTGGGCGTGGGGTATCTCTTCATGGCTGCTCCAGCAAAGTGCAGCCAATGCTCCTTACCTTGGACGAGGGGTATCTCCTCACTGCCACCCTTCCTGACCTTTCACCATGGGATAGCTCCTCTAGGCCCTCCTGTGCCTGGCAGCCATGGCCTGGGGTTGGTCCTCCCGGCCACCGCCCCTGGCTTCGGGCATGGGGGCGTGGGGTAGCTCCTCCAGCCCGCCCGCCACCCTTGGCCTTGGGCTAAGGGCATGGGGTATCTCCTCCCGGCCGCCCCCCCCTGACTCGGAAGTGGGGTAACTCCTCTTGGCCACCGCCCTTTGGGCATGGGATCCTCTTGGCTTCTGCCCCTGACCTCGGACGTTGGGTAACTCCTCTCGGCTGCATTTTAGCGCGCACGTTGCAGCCACCTGGAATTTAGAAAGATGGTAATGATGACCCTGTATGTGAGACAGCAAAAGAGACACAGAGGCACAGAACAGTCTTTTGGACTCTGTGGCAGAGGGCAAGGGTGGGATGATTTGTGAAAATGGCATTGAAACATGTATATTATCATATGTGAAATGAATCACCAGTCCAGGTTTGATGCATGATACAGGGTGCTTGGGGCTGGTGCACTGGGATGACCCAGAAGGATAGGATGGGGAGGGAGGTGGGAGGGGGGTCCAGGGATGGGGAACACGTGTACCCCCATGTGGATTCATGTCAATGTATGGCAAAACCAATACATATTGTAAAGTAATTAGCCTCCAATTAAAATAATAAATTTATACATTTTAAAAGAAGAAACATGTTATATTACCATATGTAAAATAGATGACCAGTGGCAAGTCCAATGCATCAAGCATGGCACTCAAAACCAGTGCTCTGGAAAACCGAGAGGGATGGAGTGGGAAGGGAGTGGGGAGGGGGGTTCAGGATGTGGGGTCACATGTACACCCATGGCTGATTCATGCTGATGTATGGCAAAACCCACCACAATATTGTAAAGTAACTATCCTTCAATTAAAATAAATAATTTTAAAATAAATAAATAAATAAAACACACACACAAAAACCCACCTCAGATCAAGGGTCATCTCCTCCAGGACTCCCCACTTTGAAGAGATAGTCCTTTTGCATGATCTTGTGGCACTGTATCCTGTGACATCACAGCCTGCATATGACATTACACACCCTGTGTGCATGCATGCTAAGTCACTTCAGTCATGTCCAACGCTGTGTGACCCTGTGGACTGCAGCCTGCCAGACTTCTCTGTCCATGGGATTCTCCAGACAGGAATACTGGGGTGGGTTACCATGCCCCCCTCCTCCAGGGGATCTTCCCAACCCTAGGGATTGAATCCACATCTCTTACATTGGCAGGCGGGTTCTTCACCACTAGCGACGCCTGGAAATCCCATTATATACACCATGCTGTGCTGTGCTCTGCTGTGCTGCTGCTTAGTTGCTCAGTCATGTCTGACTCTGCAACTCCACGGACTGCAGCCCGCCAGGCTCCTCTGTCCATGAGGATTCTCCAGGCAAGAATACTGGCATGGGTTTCCATGTCCTCCTCCAGGGGATCTTCCCAACCCAGGGATTGAACCCAGGTCTCCCACATTACAGGTGGATTCTTTAGTGTCTGAGCCTCCTGGGAAGCCCAAGAATACTGGAATGGGTAGCCTATCCCTTCTCCAGGGGATCTTCCTGACCAGGAATCAAACCTGGTTCTCCTGCATTATAGGCAGATTCTTCACCAGCTGAGCGACCAGGGAAGCCCCATTACATAACCTAGTGATTGGTTATTTACGTGTCTGTCTCTCCCTTTAGATTTCCAACTCTTAAAGGCAGGGACTGTGACTGTCTGAATGCTCATGCTTAACACAAAGCTTCCTGTCACATAGATCTCCAGCATGCTTTTGTTGAAGCAATGAATCGTCCTTGCTACCTCTCTCTCCCTCATGCCCTATGGCCTGCCCTTCCTGAAATCCCTACCCACATCAAAAGACTCCTCCAATACATTGATTACTCTCCATCTTTACCACTCTGCTTCAGCCACCATCCTCTATCAGGTGGACCTACATAACAGCCTTCTAATTGTCAAAATTACTTTAACCCCAGCAATCTAGTTCCGATATAAGAGCTGGTAGGGGAGGGGGGGCTGGGGTTGGGTCTAAAATAGAGAGCTCATCATGTCACTCACTAGTTAGAAAGTCTTTAGTGGTATCCATTAAAGCAGCTCAATAAAAAAGCTTGAGGGACATTAAAAATCTTAATTTTAGTAAGACAAATTCCTACAAACTTATACCCCAGGATGATTTAACCTCTAAAACACATTAAGAACTACTATAGGGCTGTAAGGTGCCCTCCTTAACATTTAACAAAGAAAAATAGTTCTTCAGTATCTAGAGCTAACTCATTTTCTCTGCCTTCTGTGCTTAATAATGCCTCAAACTTTTTGGTTCAAATCTGATAGAATATTTGATGTCATGGAGAAATAAAGGATTAAAAGTCTTTTCATAGTATTTGTAGCCAGGAGCTCATGTGTCACCATGGTGAGAATTATGCTGTCAGGATATGACATAGAATGATTATGAAGTCATAGGCCCCTAAAACAAGCTGAGTCATGTTAAATTCAGCAGTTTCCTTGGGAGAGGAAACAGGACAACAAGGTCCTGGACATGAATCTCTTCATTTATGTCCTCCTTTATCAATTTGGACAAGTAGTTGTTTAGATAGAAATGAAAGCAATGGATCTGCTACTGCAGTATGTCCCCTAACCTTAAAACCTAGAAATTATGATCTATTATGTTAAATGTATTCCAGTACTTAATTAGACAAGCTAGCTGTGTGTAAGAAATCTGCTGTTTATTCTACTTACTATGAGAAGGTCTTCGAGAATTTCTAGGACAACACCTGAAAGTTTTACTTCTGTGTAAACATTCCAAACATAGAAACATGAAGAGTACAGCCTTACTGTCCCCTTTCATTCCCCTTCCCACCCAATCCACCAACCCCTGCACCTCCCCCACCAAGCCACATCAGAAAATTCTATGTGAATGAGTCTAGCATGGTACCTAACACATAGTAGGTTTCAAGAACTGTGTTTTCTTGTCCCATCCCTTTTCCCACCATACACGTTCACACAAACATCAACACTCCAGTGCATTCACACATTCAAATACCTAGGTAATGGGTTGAACAAGCCACGATGTGGGGTAACCTAGGTAATTATACTGATTAGCCAAAGACAGCTCCCAGATTTGGCTTGTAGACTGTGACTGGCTGGGGAGGTGATAGAGGGAGGAAAATGACAGTGGTTATCATGCTTAAAGAAATAATTGATGATGAGATTTGACTTGGGATCTACAGTAACAAACCCCCATCAAAATGGAAGCAAACTTGGTTCCCAAGCACATGTTCTGATGATACATGTTCTTTCATAGTAACTACACGTGCTGAATTCAAGCAGACCAAACTGCAGGAATTATGGCGACGTCTACTCATTATTGTAATTGGTACCCTTATCACTGGCTATATGGTCACGTGTACCTGCTTGCTTCACTATAGCTGTGATAGCGAGGAAGCCCATAAAGCAGCCAAGTAAGTCTTACACCTTTGAATAAAAGTACAAGGTTGGGGGAGGCACGTGTTCTTCACTATACTCTATAACTGTGAGAGCGGGGAAGTCCCCAAAGCAGCCACATTAAGTCTTACACCTTTGAACTAAAAATACAAAGTGGCGGGGTGTAGGGGTGAGGTGAGGAGGTGGGTGTGCACGCGCGATGAAGAACTGTACCTGCACACGCATGCGCACTCACACGTAAGCGGGTTCACTGTTGTTTTGTTACTTACCATTAACTTTTAGACTTCAGAAGAGCTACCAACATCTTGTGGGCTGGATATGTTCACTTTAAATGAAGCTCTTAAATTATCTCAAGTACATTATCAACTTTAGCCAAAACTATCTCCTATTCAGGGTTCACTTGAGCCCCAGGCTGCTAATTTCATTGTAAGTTGAGTCTATGAAAAGAGGGATGACTATCTAAATAAGACAGAATCAAAATCTTCTCAGGGGAGGAGTTGGGTCTCTGCATTCCAAAGATAGTAACACATTTTGGATAATCTATCGTTTTGAGATGTAATAACATGAAAAATTTTCAACCTGTGTTCAGTGATTCTAGTCCCTGGCTTTAATATAGGAGGATTAGGCTGGCACTTGGTATACTGGGTCTCTAAAAATTTCCCAATCCAAGGACTGGTGACTGAAATATACCACTGTTCTATTCCTTCAGTTTAGAGTTAGCATGTGAGGATTAATATGTATGGTTACAAACCTTGATGGTGTAAATATGATAGGAAAACAATGAATTTGGTCTAAGACTTTTTTTATGTGACAGGTTGTGACATTTGTGCCTCAGTTGCATATCAAGTTGTGGCTTTTTTGTGAAAACTATAATTTCTGGATTAGATAAATTCTCTCTCTCCCTCTCAACAGTAGATTTGAAACAAGTTTGTGTCATTGCATATATAGACTATATGGTTATACATTGTGGTTGACACAGCAAAATTAAGAAAAAGAAAAAGAAAAGCATTCAACCACGAGTTCAAATCTGTAACCTGAGTCATAGTTTTCACCACACTCCGATTCTTACTGTGTTCAATTTTCCTGCTAGAGCCACAAAAAGACCACAAGTCTAAATTGACACAATAGCCCATATTTTCTGGTAACAGCAATCTTACTCCTCTGATTTAAATTGTCATATTCCAAATCCTCTGTATTTTCAGGGACAAGAAAGAAGATATCACCATCAAGGCATCCAGGTCATCTAAAATATCATTTACTGACTCCAAGTCACCGACTGCTGGTCTGGGAGATCCAGAAAGACAATCCGTGGTATCCAGAATAGATAAGTCATCTGGGCCCTCAAGTCCACGAAAAGTTCCTTCAAGTGCAGAAAAGTTAGTCAGGCCCTCGAGTCAAAAAAAACCATCCAAGCCATCAGCTCCCAAAAAAGTGTTAGGGATCACCCCCCAGGAAAAGTTGCATAGAACACGCAGTCCAAAAAAGGCACACAGGCAGGCTCATGCCCATAAGCTAGTCAGTCAGGTCAGTCCATCCTATCCAGAGAAGGCCATCAAGTCAACTTGGCCACCAAGTCTACAGTGTCGGGTCAAGCCAACCAAAACTCCTCTACCCTATCCAAAGAATCAAAGCTTCCCTGAGCAATCAAGTGTAGATAAACTGACCAAACGCCAGAGATATCTTAAAACTAAAATGCCCAGCTAGTGCAGGTAGGGCAGAAATATTATCTAGGCCTCATCCAGTGAAGTTTTGTCGATGCTACAAGGAAAAGTGCCTTGTTTGCAGAGCTGTTTCTGAGCCGTTCATCACTCATGTTTCAGACGCCAATAAAAAGCATGTTCCAGTTACACTGTTTTCACGCGAATTGAAGCACTTTTACAAGTCGTATAAAAAGAAACAACCCATATACAACACACTGTATGGCAACATGAGTGACAGTGATATCACAACATACAACAGTGATGGTGAGAGTGACAGGGAGGTGATTATAATGTGCAATATAAAATGCAAGGAAGACATGTTTAAAAACTCCCAAAATAATTAAGGGATCAAAAGAAAGACCACCCATGCAGAAGCAAGCTTCTATGAATTATTATATGCTCACCATATTTAAGAACCTGGTAGAGGAAAACTCCACTTGGTATCACTATTGAGATTAGACTTATATCCATCTCGAGGCAATTTACTTGAAAAATAGTAAATAAATGTGTGACATAACAACTGATTTTGTTGTAATATTATTGTATTTTAGAGGTATAAATCTCTTTGGGAGGTATCTTAGATCTACTTGGGCAAATTCTGGAGATGGTGAGGGACAGGGAAACCCAGCCTGCTGCAAGTCATGGGGTCACACAGAGTTGGACACGACTTGATGGCTGAACAACAACAACGTAGATCTGGTCACTGGATGGGCTTCCCCAGCTGGTGCAGTGGTAAAGAATCCACCTGCAATGGAAGAGATGTGGGTTTGATCCCCTGGGTTGGGAAGATCCTTTGGAGGAGGAAATAGCAACCCACTCCAGTAGTCTTGCCTGGGAAATTCTATGGACAGAGGAGTCTGAAGGGCTACAGTTGATGGGGCCGATAAAAGTTGGACACAGGTGCAGGGTTAAATGTGAACCACAGTCACACACACACACACACACACACACACACACACACACACACAAATATAGAAAGGTATTACAAGATGGGTACCCTGGGCTCCTCTTTCCCTTGGATTAGCCCTCAATTGAAGTCTCAACCCAACTATCTTTTAAATTTTGACAGAGTGTCCTCACAGTCTAAGACTGTCTTTCTCTGGTGCCCAGTGTGTGGCAGAAATGGCTCTGTGTGCTTGATTCTGGCTGCGTTGGGGAAATTCCTGATAGTTATTTCCTTTTTTTAAAACATATTTATTTGACCATGCCAGTTCTTAGTTGTGGCATGCAAACCCTTGGCTGCAGCATGTGATTCTCTGACCAGGGATAGAACCCAGACCCCTGCATTGGGAGTGTGGAGTTTTAGCCACTGAACCACCAGGGAAGTCCCAATACTCATTTCTAATACCACTGCCTCTGATGACTGCTACCAAAGTAAGGGTCCAGGCTCCAGCCCCCACTCTCAAGGTTTTTGATTCTTTTGGTTACCCTTCAAATTGATAAAGAGAGTTTGCCCTGTTGTGCATTCTCAGAATGGCCCAGATAGAGGTCGGATATATACCCATTTTCTTCACAGGGTACCTTCTTACTTAGAATCCAGAGGGCTGGGAGGCCAGGGAAACCTTGGAGTTATATTTTCTAGCTTCCTCACTGATGAGAGGTTATCCCTGCCCACTTCCAAGAGCATGGTTCAGAAAAACAGACAAAATCCTGCAGTCCCAGCCTATATTCTAGTACAGTGAGGTCAGTCCCTGTCACATTCAGCAGGGTCAGTTAAATTCCATAGCTAGCATATATTGGATGTGTACTACTTGCCAGACATTGTACTAAGTCCCTTTATGTCCAGGATATCTGAAGGCCACCCTCCCCCTCAATTTTACTGATTTAGAAAAAGGGACTCACAAGACTCAAAAGCAGATTATAGTCATGGCTGAGGTTTATTAGAGCAAAAATATACAAATCAAGAGCAACAGAAAAAGACGTCTTTTCGGGTGAATCAGAGAGTTTGGACATGCGCTTTTGAGTACTTGCCCCTCTGGGGCCACCTAGGACATTCTCTCTTCTCTAGCAACAAACTAGAGGCATGTGTGCAACATGGCTCTGCCCAGGGAAGCCTCAGCATCTGAGGCTTTTATTGAGAACAGGTCCCATAGGTACATCATGCTCCATAACCAGACATGGCAAGTGAAACTCAGGATCCCAACAATGACACCAGATGCACATTATCGATGTTGATGTTTGTGCCAAGCAATCAGGTGAACAAAACATGATCATCAACCAATTAACATTAGAACATTCCCCCTGGGTTGACCAATAGTCAAATCATGATTTCCAGTTCCTTGACATACAAGGACCAAACAACCAGACCTGCTGTGTTAACACTTTCCTCACATTCACATATTTTATTTAATCCCCAACAGTCCCTATTATATGGACTACCATATGAGTTAACTGATGCTCTGTATCATATAGTAAGATCACATCTAGCAATTGATTGAATCAAGATATGAATCTATGATTGACTTAAGTTCAAATTTTCATTATGCTGTACTGCCTTCTCACTTCCAGTTTCTGGGGTATGTGTTTATTCTCAGATCACCCAGTCCACTGGTATCAGCAAAGTCCTACTTGACTTTTAATCAATCTGGACCATCCTCCTAACTTACCAGGAGCATATAAATATGTTTTGACTTCATTCACATCTGACTTCCCCATAACCTCTGCCTCCTCCACTGGTAGTCTCCTGGTGGGGTCTGTAAGGTCATCATGAAATTCACAGATGGCATGATATATAAAAGTTTTAAGAGGTAGAAAATGCATTTGAAAAGCATTGTGGTAGCTACAGACTTGATTTCCTACTGGTATTACATTTTTTGTGAAGATAAACTGCAAAGGGTTAGAATTGTTCTGGGATAGCCTGGTCTTTTTAAAATTCACAAATAGAAGCAAAAGTTCTGATGAAATTTTTATGGTTTAGTATGAAAACAGTTCAAACAAAAAGTAGGAGTATGAATGAACACCATATAAACATTGCTCAGATTCAACACTTATCATTACATGGCCAATGTTGTTTCATTTAAACTACTATCCATTGCCCTCCCATTTATATCTCAAAAAAATAATAAATTTTAAAATACATAAACACAATACTCCATGGGATCACAAAGAGTCAGATACAACTGAGTGACTGAACTTAACTGAACTGAAACACAATACTATTATCTCATATGAAACTTAATAATAATTACTTAATATAAATTATCCAGTCTGTATGCAAATTTCCTCCATTTGCCTCATTTTTTTAGTGGTTGCTTTGTTCAAATGATGTTAACCAGCGTTTGACAGCATCTCAGTCTAAATTTTTTAAAAATTAAAATTTCATTGGGTAATCTGGCTTCATATTGTAAGATGATTTTGGAGTTTATCTGGGCTATCAGTAGCCTGGAAATAGCCAATGTCAAAACTGCATAGTTTTTTCAGCTTAAATTCAACCGAAGTCTTGGTAGGCAAAGTCAAATGACCTAAGCTTTCTTCTCTTTATCATTCTTAAGCTAAAGACTTGTAATACTTTAAAGGCTGGGAATATTAATATCTAATAAAAAGGACTAACTGCCAGTGACAACCAATGATAATGACATCTTAACACAAGCTATGAGCATGAGTATGTATGTTGCTTTTTAAACCACACTTAATTATAGAGAAGGAGTCTACAGAATATTTGAAGCTCATTCAACGTGAAAAATTCTAGGTGCATTAGTATGGGGCTTCACACATAAAACCAATATAAAATATATAAAAAAGCATGTACCCTGAGTTAGAGAAGAAATTTTGCAAAAAAGAAAAATAATAATTTTTTTACCAGTCAAAGCTTCCACAAGTTAATACCTAAAACAACTCGTCTCACTTCAAAGGATAGTTTTTGACACTTCTTGGCAATGTCCTGGTTTAAGTAAGAGGACTCTGAATCTCTATTTGCTAGCCTTCTTGTAGCATTATCTTACCTGTCATGATATCTTTCTTCTGTCTGGCTCCCATTTTATATTTCCGGTTCAGCAAGTGTCAGGGCTGTATGTCAGTCAGTCCTTGGCTTCCTTACATTCCCGGCCCACCAGGGGTCGCTGTGAAGCCAGTTTCAAACGTGGTCCTTCCCTCTAAGACCATCAGCGCTGGTTTTCCCTTTCATCCACATTCCTTACCTTCATCTCCAAAACTCATACCTTGTTCCTGTCTATGGAACTAAAATCGTTAGTTCTTCAGCCATGTCCAACTCTTTCTGGCTCCGTGGATTATAGCCCACCTTACTTCTCTATCGACGGAATTCTCCAGGCAAGAATCCTGGAGTAGGCAGTCCTTCCTTTCTCTAGGGGATCTTCCAGACCCAGGGATCCAACTCAGGTCGCCAGCACTGCAGGCAGATTCTTTACCATCTGAGCTACCAGGGAAGCTCTGGGGTCACAGAGAGTCGGACACGACTGAATGACTAACACAACGATAAAATGGAACTGAAATTATTTATATTTTGCTCCTTTTATTCAGTAAGTTCATTTCAGTTCAGTCGCTCAGACCTGTCCAACTTTTTGTGACCCTTGGACTGCAGCACGCCAGGCTTGCCTGTCCACCACCAAATCCAGGAGCTTACTCAAACTCATGTCCATCGAATGGGTGATTCCACCCCACCATCTCATTCTCTGTCGTCCCCTTCTCCTCCCGCCTTCAATCTTTCCTAGCATCAGAGTCTTTTCATGAGTCAGTTCTTTGCATCAGGTGGCCAACGTATTGGAGCTTCAGCTTCAGTATCAATCCTTCCAAGGGAATATTCAGGACTGATTTCCTTTAGGATTGACTGATTAGATCTCCTTGACTGGTTGAATCTCACTTTATTCAATAAAGTCTTTCTAAAACCTATCCCTTAAAAAAGTGCAAAAATGCAGATTTCAAACACTTCCAACATGTATTCTACATGAAATTCTATAAGCATGGAAGTACACAACATTGTAAATCAACTTTACTTCAATAAAATTTTTAAAAATTAAACTTTTAAAATTAAAAAAATTAAGAAATTATATATACAATGGAATATCACTCAGCTATAAAAGGAATGTATTTGAGTTAGTTCTAATGAGGTGGATGAAACTTGAGTTATTATACAGAGTGAAGTAAGTCAAAAATAGAAAGACAAATACTGTATAGTAACACATACATGTGGAACCTAGAAAGATGGTACTGATGATCCTACATGCAGGGCAGCAAAGGAGACACAGATGTAAAGGACAGACTTTTGGACTCAGTGGGAGAAAGAGAGGGTGGGATAATTTGAGAGAACAGTATTGAAACATATACATTCCATATGTAAAATAGATAGCCAGTGTGAGTTTGAGGTATGAGGCAGGGCCAGGGCACCTAAAGCAGGTGCTCTGTGACAACCTGGAGGGATGGGAGTGGGGTGGAGTTGGGAGGGGGATTCAGGAGGGAAGGGACACAAGTATACCTATGGCCAATTCATGTTGCTAATATGACAAAAACCATCACAATACTGTAAAATAATTATTCTCCAATTAAAATGAAGGCATAAATTTTTTAAAAAGAAATTATAGAAACATGTAGCTGAAAGGATGCTTAGAAATCCTCTCTTCTATCTCCTGTGGGGAGAGGGCTATGAAGAGCTGAAGGAATGCTCACTCCGCTAGAAGACCATGTTTTACCAGGCTAACAGGGTTGAGGATGCTAGCTCGCTGTGGCATGTGCCTGGTCGGCAGATCTTTAAGTGGCAACAGAGAAGTGCTACACCAGATGAGGGATATTTAAAAGTCTCCAGTTTTATCAACTCTCAAAATCCTCCAGTCCCTGCCACATTGTGAAATTCCTAAGAATTAGAAGCAACAAAGGAAGGGAACTAGAAGTAGGAAGAAAGTTTTCTGAGAGCTTCAGTCAAATATCTCCTTAAGGGCAACCTATATCAGTTCAGTTCAGTTCAGTTCAGTCGGGCAGTCATGTCTGACTCTTTGCAACCTCATGAATCGCAGCACGCCAGGCCTCCTTGTCCATCACCAACTCCGGAGTTCACTCAGACTCACGTCCATCGAGACAGTGATGCCATCCACCCATCTCATCCTCTGTCGTCCCCTTCTCCCCCTGCCCCCAGTCCCTCCCAGCATCAGAGTCTTTTCCAATGAGTCAACTCTTCGCATGAGGTGGCCAAAGTACTGGAGTTTCAGCTTTAGCATCATTTCTTCCAAAGAAATCCCAGGGCTGATCGCCTTCAGAGTGGACTGGTTGGATCTCCTTGCAGTCCAAGGGACTCTCAAGAGTCTTAGCCAACACTACAGTTCAAAACCATCAATTCTTCGGTGCCTCAGCTTCTTCACAGTCAACTCTCACATCCATACATGACCAATGGAAAAACCATAGCCTTGACTAGACGGACCTTTGTTGGCAAAGTAATGTCTCTACTTTTCAATGTGTTATCTATGTTGGTCATAACTTTGCTTCCAAGGAGTAAGCGTCTTTTAATTTCATGGCTGTAGTCACCATGTAACAGTGATTTTGGAGCCCCCAAAAAATAAAGTCTGACACTGTTTCCACTGTTTCTTCATCTATTTCCCATGAAGTGATGGGACAAGATGCCATGATCTTCGTTTTCTGATGTTGAGCTTTAAGCCCACTTTTTCACTCTCCACTTTCACTTTCATCAAGAGGGTTTAGTTCCTCTTCACTTTCTGCCATAAGGGTGGTGTCATCTGCATATCTGAGGTTATTGATATTTCTCCCAGCCATCTTGTTCTAGCGTTGTGCTTCTTCCAGCCACAATTTGCTCTTGATGTACTCTGCATATAAGTGAAATAAGCCAGGGTGACAATATACAGCCCTGACGTACTCCTTTTTCTATTCGGAACCAGCCTGTGCTCCATGTCCAGTTCTACTGTTGCTTCCTGACCTGCATATAGGTTTCTCAAGAGGTAGGTCAGGTGTTCTGGTATTCCCCATCTCTTTCAGAATTTTCCACCAGTTTATTGTGATCCAGCACAGTCAAAGGCTTTGGCATAGTCCAATAAAGCAGAATAGATGCTTTTTCTGGAACTCTCTTGCTTTTTCGCATGATCCAGCGGATGTTGACAATTTGATCTCATGTTCCTCTGCCTTTTTTTAAAACCAGCTTGAACATCTGGAAGTCACGGTTCACATATTGCTGAAGCCTGGCTTCGAGAATTTTGAGCATTACTTTACCAGCGTGTGAGATGAGTGCAACTGTGTGGTAGTTTGAGCATTCTTTGGCATTGCCTTTCTTTGGGATTGGAATGAAAACTGAACCTTTTCCAGTCATGTGGGCACTGCTGAGTTTTCCAAATTTGCTGGCATATTGAGTGCCAGCACTTTCACAGCATCATCTTTCAGGATTTGGAATAGCTCAACTGGAATTCCATCACCTCCACTAGCTTTGTTCGTAGTGATGCTTCTAAGGCCCGCTTGACTTCACATTCTAGGATGTCTGGCTCTAGGTGAGTAATCACACCATCGTGATTATCTTAGTCTTGAACATCTTTTTTGTACAGTTCTTCTGTGTATTCTTGCCACCTCTTCTTAATGTTTCTTCTGCTTCTGTTAGGTCCATTCCATTTCTTGTGCTTTATCGAGCCCATCCTTGCATGAAATGTTCCCTTGGTATCTCGAATTTTCTTGAAGAGATCTCTAGTCTTTCCCATTCTGATGTTTTCCTCTATTTCTTTGCATTGATCACTGAGGAAGGCTTTTCTTATCTCTCCTTGCTATTCTTTGGAACTCCTGCATTCTGATGCCTATATCTTTCCTTTTCTCCTTTGCTTTTCACTTCTCTTCTTTTCACAGCTATTTGTAGGGCTCCCATACAGTCATTTTGGTTTTTGCATTACTGTTCCATGGGATGGTCTTGATCCCTGTCTCCTGTACAATGTCATGAACTCCGTCCATATTTCATCAGGCACTCTAACTATCAGAATCTAGGCCCCTTAACCTATTTTTCACTTCCACTGTATAATCATAAGGTATTTGATTTAGGTCATACCTGACCTCAATGGTCTAGTGGTTTCCCTACTTTCCTTCAATTTAAGTCTGAATTGCAATAAAGTGTTCATGATCTGAGCCACAGTCAGCTCCCAGTCTTGTTTTTGTTGACTGTATAGAGCTTTTCCATCTGTTGGCTAAAGAATATAATCAATTTGATTTCGGTGTTAACCATCTCATGATGTCCATGTGTAGAGTCTTCTCTTGTGTTGTTGGAAGAGGGTGTTTGCTATGACCAGTGCATTTTCTTGGTAAACTCTATTAGTCTTTGCCCTGCCTCATTGCATATTCCAAAGCCAAAGTTGCCTATTACTCCAGTGTTTCTTGACTTCCTACTTTCTGCATTCAGTCCCCTATAATGAAAAAGACATCTTTTTTGGGTGTTAGTTCTAAAAGGTGTTGTAGGTCTTCATAGAACCATTCAACTTCAGCTTCTTCAGCATTACTGTTGGGGCATAGCCTGGATTACTGTGATATTGAGTGGTTTGCCTTGGAAACGAAGAGAGATCATCTGTCGTTTTTGAGATTTCAAATTACTGCATTTCAGACTCTTTTGTTGACATGATGGACTACTCCATTTCTTCTGAGGGATTCCTGCCCCACGTAGTAATATAATGGTCATCTGAGTTCAATTCACGCATCCCCAGTCCATCTCAGTTCGCTGATTCCTAGAATGTCGACATTCACTCTTGCCATCTCTTGTTTGACCACTTCCAATTGCCTTGATTATGGACCTGACATTCCAGGTTCCTATGCCAATATTGCTCTTTTACAGCATCGGACCTTGCTTCTTCACCCAGTCATATCCACAACTGGGTATTGCTTTTGCTTTGGCTCCATCCCCTCATTCTTTCTGGAGTTATTTTTCCACTGATCTCCAGGCGCATATGGCACCTACTGACCCAGGGAGTCCTCTTTCAGTATACTATCATTTTGCTTTTCATACTGTTCATGGGGTTCTCAAAGCAAGAATACTAAGTGCTTTGCCATTCCCTTCTCCAGTGGACCACTTTCTGTCAGACCTCTCCACCATGACCTTCCCATCTTGGGTGGCCCCACAGGCATCACTTAGTTTCATTGAGTTAGACAAGGCTGTGGTCCTAGTGTGATTAGATTGGCTAGTTTTCTGTGATTATGGGTTTCAGTGTGTCTGCCCTTTGATGCCCTCTTGCAACACCTACCATCTTACTTGGGTTTCTCTTACCTCGGAAAAGGGTTATCTCCTCCCTGCCGCCGCTCCTGACCTTGAACATGGAATAGCTCCTCTAGGCCCTCCTGCGCCTGCACAGCCACGCTCCTTGGACGTGGAGTTGCTCCTCCCGGCCGCTGCCCCTGACCTTGGACGTGGGGTAGCTCCTCTCAGCCATTCCTGTGCCGTCACAGCCTGGCACTCTCTGCCACTGCGCTGACCTTGGACATGTGGTAAACTGCCTCTGGGCTGCCGCCCCTCGTACATGGGGTCCTCCTGGCTTCTTCCCCTGACCTCGGAAGTGGGGTAGCTCCTCTTAGCTGCGCTATGTGCCTGTGTGTTAAGGCTTTAGATATGGTCAATTAAATCCTCCAACCCCACTGAAGGCACACACACACACAAGCTGCTAAATGGTCATACCAGTAGAATACAGATCTTTGACCCATTGACATCATACCAGTGCTAGATTGGTTAGGGTTACCCTCTAACTTGTTAACATGTATGACCTTAAATTCCTGGAATCCCAGGCTACACCTTCGTATCCATCCTTGTAGATGTGAAGGCCATGAACTAGTGCCACAAATCCACTGAGTTCCATACCAATCACACTCTCTAAGGGTAATAATAGACACAGTTCATAAAGCACCCAGCCTTGTTTCATAATAACCGGGTTGATCATTTTTAATATGATTTAACCCTTCCCAACGTAGAGGAGCTTTTAAACTTAAATGACCATAGTCTGCTGTTAACCATGTAGATCTACCCCATAATTGCGGGATTTTTACTTTTCATAAATGAGAGGTTAATTTTTTAATGGAGACTTAGCTTGTCACTCCCTTTGAGTTTAAATCACCCTAAGAGAAATCTTAAATCTATGGCCAGGATCACAACAGGTACTATTAACTGGCCAGCTGAGAGAATCCCATCTAGTAATATCATGAAGATAGAACAGGACTGAACACTCATCTAAATTTCCTTGTGAGTATCCCTAGAGAACAGAAATCCACCAAGGTAATCCAGAAGTACTAGACACAGGTAACTGGGCACAACCGAACAATTGGATTGCGTTTTAAACTAGCATAGAATCATGTCCATGATAGAAAAATTTGATTAATAGGCATAGGTCCAAGGAATCAAGAAAACATTATAAATGATCATAAAAGTCAGATCAGCATCTTGGGCAAGCTGTCTGCTTCTGATGTCATCTTCTTCTCATCCTAGTGTAGTGTGCTACTGCTGAGTCACTTCAGTCGTGTCCGACTCTGTGCGACCCCAGAGATGGCAGCCACAAGGCTCCCCGTCCCTGGGATTCTCCAGGCAAGAACACTGGAGTGGTTGCCATTTCCTTCTCCAATCCATGAAATGAAAAAGTGAAATGAAGTCGCTTCAGTCGTGTCCGACTCTAGCAACCCATGGACTACAGCCTACCAGGCTCCCATCCATGGGATTTTCAGCAAGAGTACTGAGTGTGCCATTGCCTTCTCCCTCGTGTAGTATAGTTTCCTCTATTTGAGCACTGTTTTAAGGTGATTTTGAGGTCAGCAGGCCTCTCTATAGACCAGTCCAGCTTAGGGCCTTTTGGAGGTGGAGTTAACCCAAGAGTCAATTTCCCTTCAATGTCACTGGGCATGAGCTAGTTAAGAGTTCCTGATGGAAAGGTCCTTCCATCCAGGCTGGAGACAGTTCTCTTAAATTATATCTTCTTCCGTCTTGATTGAAGGTCATGTGTGAGGCACCTGAGCTTCATTTAAGACAGATTACTGAGACTAGCTTCAGAAACAACCCTAGAGTGTCCTTAATAATTCAATTTTATGTTAATATACCTAACAGCAAAGAACCCCAAGGAAATGAGTCTTAGTAGATACAGACCTCCATTAACAAACTGGATTCAACATTCATTGAAACATCTCTTTCTACCTGAAATCACCGTCATTTTTACCAATATAACCCAATTGAGACCTGTTTGTAATATGGGTTTGCTCTCAATAAACTTGGCCTGAATGACTTATATAAACCATAATTGGTCATAGACTTTTTTGCTTTGCTGAGACTGTTATAGCGTCTCAGACTTAACTTTTAAAATAAGCAGCTTTCAGGCTAGGAAAGTCATGCCAAAGGCTTATCACAGATTTTGCTAACAGATCTAAGTAAACTCCTCCCTTCTCAAGGTCTCCAAAAATTCCTTGAGATTTCTGTACCTGTTATTGAGATATTTTCCTAACTTATCTGATAAATTTACTGGAAACTAAAGGTTTCCAAGCTCGGAGGGTTCAGATAGAGAGAAATATTAAATGTTTCAATTTGTTTATAAAATATAATTTACCAAATTACTGTCATAATTCGAGGGGAAGGTTTCTTTACACCTGGAAAACACAGATTCAATCAGTAATTTTTTCAGAGAGAAACCATAAAACTTATAAGCATATTCACCAGTTCATTCAGTCCTTTTGTTAAACTTTGTGAAGTCATCAGTTTTCTATTAGAATTTTTACACAGTTCAGAAACTGGTATTTATCCAAAAGTCCTTTTTATAATCTTCTTGAAGAGGCAAAACTTGGTTAGTGCTATGACAATATTTTGAGATAGTAACTAGAATTATGCCTGGTAACATTTTACCCAAACATATCAGGAATTTTAGGAACTTTGTACCAGTTTCTAGTGTATCTATATTAATAACATTTACCATACAATATAACCTGAGACTTATTGCTAACTTGAGAATACCTTCCATGTAATTCTATATACAAAATGAACCTATTAGTGTAATATCTCTCTTTGGGATGTTTCAGGGGCCCTCTGAAGCATCCCAAAGTTAGCTAGAAATCTTCTTCATTAGAATGATTTAGGAAGTTTTGTGAATAAATATCAAAAAAGTTTTAGAAACACTTAGTCAGATGGGATTATAGGTCAGTGTGAAACAATACTTAGCGAAAACTTAGCCAAAGTAACAATAAGGGATTTCAGAACAGATCATTTAAGAGATAAAGAACTTAAATCTATGATCAGTTCAGTTCAGTTCAGTCACTCAGTGTCCATCTCTTTGAGACCCCATGAACCGCAGTGCACCAGGCCTCCCTATCCATCACCCAACTCTTGGAGTCCACCCAAACCCACGTCCATTGAGTCGGTGATGCCATCCAACCATCTCATCCTCTGTCATCCCCTTCTCTTCCTGCCCTCAATCTTTCCCAGCATCAGGGCCTTTTCACACCAGGTGGCCAAAGTATTGGAGTTTCAGCTTCAACATCAGCCCTTCCAATGAACACCCAGGACTGATCTCCTTTAGGATGGACTGGTTGGATCTCCTAGCAGTCCAAGGGACTCTCAAGAGTCTTCTCCAGGGGGCAGTTCTAGGATGGCGGAGGAATAGGATGGGGAGGCCACTTTCTCCCCCACAAATTCATCAGAAGAACATTTGAACACTGAGTAAATTCCACAAAACAACTTCTGAATGCCGGCAGAGAACATCAGGCACCCAGAAATGCAGACCATTTTCTTCCAAAGGAGGTAGGAAAATATATAAAAGAAAAAAAGTGAGACAAAAGAGGTAGGGACAGAGCTCCATCCTGGGAGGGAGTCTTAAAAAAGAGAAGTTCCAAACACCAGGAAACACTCTCACTGCCGAGTCTGTGGTGAGCCTTGGAACCACAGAGGGCAACATAACTGGGAGGAAAAATAAATAAATAATTAAAACCACAGATTATGTGCCCAACAGTAACTCCCCCAGCAAAGAAGCAGTACAGGACGCCTGCATTTGCCACTAGCAAGGAGGGGCTGGGCAGGGAGGCGTGGGCTGCATTGCTTAGAGTAAGGACCGGGCCTGAATACCCCGAGGGCAATCTGAGGGAACTAACTTGGGCTAGCAAACCAGACTGCAGGATAGCCACCACGTGAAAAGCCCTAACCTAAGACACTGCCAGGCCTGCTCACAGAACAAAGGACTGAGCGGAGCTAACAGGCTGTAGACCATCCCCCTCTGGTGACCGGGAGCCAGAGCCAGAAGGGGGCAATCGCGGCCCCAGAGAGGCATTATCTACCAAACTGCAAGCAGGCTTCATTGCTAATTAAGACATCTTGGGATTCTGGACGATCAACATCCGCCTGAGAAGGTGCACCAGTTGTACACCCTGAAAACCAAGCAGCAGGAACGGGGAGGCGATAAGTCGCAGCGACCGTGCTCGGCAAACACCTGGTCACCTGAGCTGCTCGGACCTGGAAGGGCACAAAACACAGGCCCAACTGACTCTGCGCTTCTGAGGACTACCTGAGTACCTGAACCTGAGCGGCTTAGACCTGGAAGTGCAAACAACCCCACTGCTGGCCTCAGACAGTTCCTGGCAAGCAACTTAGAGCCTAAGCAGTGTTGACAGGGAAAGCACAGACTCCGTGAGCGGGGGCAAACCCAGTGTGGCTGAGACACTGCGAGCACACACCAGTGTTATTTGTTTGCAGCGTCCCTCCCTCCCCACAGCACGACTGAACAAGTGAGCCTAAAATAGTGTCCACCACCTCCCCTTGTGTCAGGGGGCAAATTAGCCACTGAAGAGACCAGCAAACAGAAGAAGCTAAACCAGAGGGAACCTCCTTGGAAGTGACAGGAGCAATAGATTAAAACCCTGTAGTTAACACCAACTACATAGGAAGGGGCCTATAGATCTTGAGAAATATAAGCCAGATCAAGGAACTATCCGAAGATGAACTGATCCCACACTGCCCACAACAACAGCAGAGAAAGTCTTAGATATATTTTTACTATTTTTACTATCATTCTTTATTTTTTATTAATTTAAAAAAATTTTAAGTCCTCTATTACTCCTTTAATTTTCATTTTTATAACCTACTATTACTTTGCAAAAAAAGACACCTTATTTTTTAAAACAAACTTCATATATATTTATATTTTATAATTTGTGTGACTTTTTTCCCTTTAATATTGTATTTTTGAAAATCCAACTCTAGATTTTTTAATCTGTGCTTTTTGGTGTTTGTTATCAATTTTGTACCTTTAAGAACCTAATCTTCAGTACCCATTTTTACTTGGGAGCAAGATTACTGGTTTGACTGCTCTCTCCCCCTTTAGACTCTTTTTCTCCACCAGGTCGCCTCTATCTCCTTCCTCCCCCTTCTCTTCTCTACCCAACTCTGTGAATCTCTTTGTGTGTTCCAGATGGTGGAGAATACTTAGGGAACTGATTACTGGCTGGATCTGTCTCTCTCCTTTGGATTCCCCCCTTTATCCTCCTCGCCACCTCTGTCTCCTTCCTCCCTCTTCTCTTCTCTGTATAACTCCGTGAACATCTCTGAGCAGTCCAGACTGTGGACCGCACATAAGGAAGTGATTACTGGCTAGCTTGCTCTCTCCTCTTTTGATTCCACTGCATCTCATTCAGGTCACCTCTATCTCCCTCCTCCCTATTCTCTTCTCCATATAACTCTGTGAGCCTCTCTGGGTGTCCCTCACTATGGAGAAACTTTTTCATCTTTAACCTAGATGTTTTATCAATAGTGCTGTATAGATGGAGAAATCTTGAGGCTACTGTAAAAATAAGACTGAAAACCAGAAACAGGAGGCTTAAGTCCAAATCCTGAGAACACTAGAGAACTCCTGACTCCAGGGAGCATTAATTGACAGGAGCTCATCAAATGCCTCCATACCTACACTGAAACCAAGCACCACCCAAAGGCCAACAAGTTCCAGAGCAAGACATACCATGCAAATTCTCCAGCAGCACAGGAACACAGCCCTGAGCATCAATATACAGGCTCCCCAAAGTCATTCCAAACCCATCGACATCTCATAACTTATTACTGGACACTTCATTGCACTCCAGAGAGAAGAAATCCAGCTCCACCCACCAGAACACCGACACAAGCTTCCCAAACAAGGAAACCTTGACAAGCCACCCATAGAACCCCACCCACAGTAAGGAAACTCCACAATAAAGAGAACTCCACAAACTGCCAGAATACAGAAAGGCCACCCCAAATACTGCAATATAAACAAGATGAAAAGACAGAGGAATACCAAGCAGGTAAAGGAACAGGATAAATGTCCATCAAACCAAAAGAGAAAGAATGTCCATCAAACCAAAAAAGAGGAAGAGATAGGGAATCTACCTGGTAAAGAATTCCCAATGATGATGAGAAAATGATCCAAAATCTTGAAAAGAAAATGGAATCATAAATAAATAGCCTGGAGACAAGGATTGAGAAGATGCAAGAAAGGTTTAACAAGGACATGGAAGTGTCATGCGAGTGTATGTTCCTCGGTTCTTTGTCTCGTCACAACAAAGATTTGGAGCAACAGACATTAAAGCCCTCAGCGCGTCACAGCTCTCGGGTCTTGGACAAACCATGCTACAGCTCTTAGACAAATCAGTGTTACAGCTCCATTTTATTTAGAAGATAGCAGGAGAATCCAAGACTCGAAGAGAAGAGAGTGGAGGAGTGCATGCACGCGCGCGCGAGAGAGTCCGTGAGAAAGCATTTTGGCTCCTCCTTTTATACGTTTTTTCCTCTACCTGGGCCTGCCCTATGCAAATTGGGCTTAGCCAGGAGTGCTGTTTGTTCTGCCTGAAGTCTTCACTCTGGTCCTCGGACCTTCCTTTGACCTTGTCTTTTAGTCACCGCCATTTTGGACTCCTTTTCCCTATTCTACCTACCTAACATTCCCCCTTCAAGAGATGGGAGGCCCAATTTTTTGGGAATAGGGGCGTTGAGGTCTTTCTGGCTACTTCCTGCTGAACTGGGACGGTGAGGGGCATTGGGCCTCCCCCTCTTGCTAGTCTCAAGCCTCAGAGTCCTTATAGCGGTGTCCAAGGGTGTGTGATATTTTCCGTGGTCAGCTGTAGTTTTATATCTTTGTTGAACTGGCACTGCATGTTGTAGCTGGTTGACCTGGGCAGAGACAAAACAGGTTAGACAATTGACAGTACATGGAATAATCATAGGCATCATCAATATAACATAACAAGGACTAGTAGGGACATTGGTCAATTTTAAATTCACATCGCCAGGATAGCTCAAGTCCCTCCTTGTTCAGGGATCAAAAGATTTATCTCCTGTCTGTCTTGGAGTACAATCTCTGTCAAACTGTGTTGGCTCCTTAGAGTTATCCTGAGAAATCTTATCCCCAGAAACCAGATTTTGGGGGTGTTCATTAGAATGACACTCATTGGTAGTCCTGAATAGGTATCTGAGAGCTCCCAGGGGCTCACAGGTGTATTGAGTGTCTTCTGTTTGATTCCACGGCTTGACTCATGAGTAGTGAATCCAGGAGTCATGTCCTGGTACCTTGACTGCTGTGGGGGTAGAAAGTATTACAGGGTAGGGGCTCTTCCATGTGGACTGGAGTTGAGCCTTTGGGGACCCATCTTTCCAGACTTTAATTAGGACTTGAGTTCCTGGAGCATATAGTGGTGACTCTTTAGAATCTTTTGGGTCCTGGTTCATACCCCACAAGCGTATATCCTGTTGGAATTGCCCAGTGGCTATGGTATAAGACTGGAGGGTCTGAACCTCTGGATCTAGGAAGAGGTCATTGACATAAACAAAAGGTCTCCCATATAGCATCTCATAAGGACAAAGACCAACCTGTTCCTTAGGGGCAATGCGGGTATGGAGGAGAGCTATTGGTAAAGCCTCCTTCCATCCCTGGGAAGTCTCCTGGGTTATTTTTTTATCGCTGATTTTAAGAATTGATTGGCTCTTTCTATTTTTCCTGAAGATCGAGGCCTCCAGGCACAATGGAGATAATAAGTAATGCCCAATGCTTTTGAGACTCCTTGGGTGACCTTAGAAGTAAATGATGTCCCATTGTCAGTTTGTAATGACTGGGGCAGACCAAATCTTGGAATGATTTCATGGAGCAGTTTTTTTACCACCTCCTCAGGCTTCTCGGTCCAGGTGCGAAAGCCTTCAATCCATCCTGTGAATGTATCTCTCATAACTAATAGGTATTTATACCCTTGAGAAACTGGCATCTGGGTGAAGTCCATCTGCCAGTCCTCTCCTGGGTAGGCCCCACGTCATTGGATGGTCTGGGCCAGCTGGGGTCTTCGAGCTCATTGGGGGTTGTTTAATTGGCAAGTGGGACAAGAGGAGACCACCTGTCTTATAGTTGTTTGGAGGCCTGTTCCTCTGAAGGACCTTTCTAGTAATCTTTGGAGGGCCTTTTCTCCTAAATGAGTAGTGGCATGTAAGGAGTTAACCAACTTCCATTGGAGGTTTCCAGGCAGAAAAAGGAGTCCCTCCTTTTGGAACCATCCCATATGATCTTCTTGAAAGCCCTCGCTCTTAGCTTTAAGAGTCTCACCTTCAGTATATGAAGGAGTTTCTGGCAAATTAGTCTGTGGAACTAAGGTGGCAATCTCTATTAGGTCATGGTTCTGTAATGCTGCTCTCTTAGCTGCCTGATCAGCTGCTTGGTTCCCTCGTGCCACTTCTGTGTTCCCTTTTTGGTGTCCTTTACAGTGGGAGACTGAAACCTCAGTGGGCAGATGGACTGCCTTCAAGAGTTGAAGAATCTGATCACCATATTTGATTGGGGACCCTTAGGTGGTCAAGTGGCCCCTTTCTTTCCAAATAGTCGCATGTGCATGTAGCACCAGAAAGGCATAATTGGAGTCAGTGTAAATGGCTATTCTTTTTCCTTTTCCCAGCTCTAAAGCTCGAGTCAGGGCTATGAGCTCAGCTAATTGGGCTGAAGTACCTGGTGGCAGAGGCTTAGCCTCTATGGTCTCAAAATTGGAGACTACTGCATACCCGGCTCTTCTTTTTCCATCCAAGACAAAGCTGCCTCCATCAGTGTACCAGATTTCCTCAGGATTGGTCAGAGGATCTTCTGACAATCCCTCTCGGGGTATTGTCCAGTGGTCCAAGGTTTCTAGACAAGAGTGAAAGGGGAGAGAGCCCTCGGGGGATAGGCAGGAGGGTGGCTGGGTTAAGAACCTCACAAGGGGATATAGTGAGGCCTGGGTTTTCCATCAGCATTACTTGATATCTGAAGATTCTTTGATCAGACATCCATAAATGGCCTCTCCCATTTAGGAGTTGTTTTACTTGGTGGCTGGTAAAAATAGTTAGTTTGCCCCCAAAGGAGAGTTTTAAAGCATCTTTTATCATGATTGCAATAGCTGCAAGATTTCGAAGGCAGGGGGGCCAACCTCGGGAAGTTGGATCGAGCCTCTTGGATAAGTAAGCTACAGGCTGGGGCTCAGATCCCAACCTTTGAGTTAACACTCCCAAGGCTATTCCCTCTCTTTCATGGACATAAAGTTGGAATGCTTTTTCTGGGTCTGGCAACCTCAAGTCTGGTGCCTGAGTTAAGGCCTGTTTTAGTGTAGCTCTGCCTTCTTTTGAGGAGTTCCCCACATCAGTGGGATTGAATCATCTCGTCCCTTTAAGCTTTCATATAAAGGCTGGGCAATTAGACCATAATTGGGTATCCAGATTCTACAATAACCAGTTAGCCCTAGGAAAGCTTGCAATTGTTTTCGAGTCGTGGGGGAGGGCAACTGGAGGATTCCTTGTACCCGATCAGAGGACAGCCTCCTGGACCCGTGCGTAATCTGAACTCCCAGGTAAGTGACCTTTGTCTCCACCATCTGTGCCTTAGCACGGGAGACTTTATATCCCCTTTCTGCCAAGCTTAGAACCTGAATTGCATGTCGATGGGCACTTTTCTCATCTGGAGAGCAGATTAGTAGGTCATCCACGTATTGTAATATTTTCCCATTAGGTCCCAGGTCCAGATCTAGGAGGTCCTGGGTAAGGGCCTGTCCAAACAGGTGGGGGCTATCTCTGAACCCCTGAGGTAATACTGTCCAAATCATCTGTTGGTGTTTTTCTCCTGGGGCCTCCCACTCAAAGGCAAAAGGTATTGGGATTCTTTAGCCAGTGGTATGCAAAAAAATGCATCTTTGAGATCCAAGACTGTAAACCACTTGGCACTGGGTGGGATTTCTCCCAAGATTACATAGGGATTGGGTACTGTGGGGTGGAGGGGGACTACAGCTTCATTTATGATCTGGAGATCTTGAACCAGTCGCCAGGTTCCGTCTTTTTTCTTTACTGAGAGGATTGGGGTGTTACATGGCGAACTGGTGGGGACCAATAGCCCACAAGCAAGGAATTTATTTATTAAAGGCTGTAGTCCCTCCCGAGCCTCTATTTTGAGATTGTTTCCAATTAGGAAACCGAGTGGGATCTCGGAGGACAATGATGACCGGTTCAGCTTGGTGGGCTCGTCCAGGAATCCCCTGGTCCCACACCTGGGGGTTAATTTTGTCTTCCCGTAGTTTTTGGTCCCTCTATATTGAAGGTGTAATGGGTTCTTCAGTAGTAACCAGGAGCTGTAGAGCTCTAGGGGCTGAAAAACCTCCCATCACAAGGGTGGTCCCCAGTTTAGTGAGTATATTTCTTCCCAATAAGGGGGTAGGACACTCAGGGACCACCAGAAACTGGTGGGAAAATATTTGTCCATCCCAGCAACAAAGAAGTGCTTGGGTGAATCTTTTAGTAGTTGCTTTTCCTGTAGCACCCAAAATGGTACAGGTTTGGGAAGAGAAGGCTCCAGAGTAGGAGATCAGGACAGAGTAGGTAGCCCCTGTGTCAACCAAGAAATTCTCGGACCTACCTGCCACATCCAGTTGCACCCTTGGCTCCAGCCCCGTGATGGTTATCTGTGACAGGCGGGCTGGCTGGAGCAGGCCGCTTCAGTCCTCTTGAACCATCGTGAGGGTAGGCTTGGCACTTGACTTTGAGGCTCTTGGGTCCCGAGGGCAGAGTGCCGCCCAATATCCCAGTTGATGGCACTTGTGGCAAGCCGTTCTAGGAGACTTGTCATGGTTTGGGCACTCTTTGGCCCAAAGCCTTGCCTGTCTACAGATCAGGCATCTGTCTCGTGTCTTGTCCCTCAAGGACTCGGGGTTTGCCATCGGGCTTCTCTGGAGGGCGGCCAGCATCTGGGCATGCCTTGTCTCTTTCTTTCTCTCTTTTCCTGGGCCTTGGCCTCCTTCTCCTGTTCCCTGTTATAAAAGGTATTGGTGGCTGTCTGGACCATCTCATCTAAAGAGGCAGCAGGGTCCTGCTGTTGTAGCTGCTGTAACTTAATTCTGATATCTGATGCACATTGGGACAGGAATTTGTCCTTTAAAATCACCCGTCTCTCGTAAGAGTCTAAGTCCAGGTTGGTAAACTTTTGGAGTGCCTCTTTTAGCCTCTCCAGAAAGGCAACGGGGTTCTTGTTGGGCTCCTGAGTTATTGCTGAGACCCGGGCATAGCTAATTACTTTTTGTTGGGCTACTTTCAGTCCTGCCTTCACACAGATTAGAAAATGATCTCTTTCCCAGATGTGCTCAGGGTCATTATAATTCCAATTAGGATCGGAGGAGGGGACTGCAGTTTCCCCTTCTGAGTATCTATCACTCGACATGTGGAGCCCTGTTGCATACCTCCGGGCTTCCTTTAAGACCCTGGTATGTTCAGGATCAGATAAAGTTTTACTAAATATGACCATGATGTCTTTCCATGTCAAGTCAAAGGCCAAGGTAATATGTTGGAATGTATCTATATATTTGCCCGGGTCATCTGTATAGCTTCCCAGGTCTTGTTTGATCTGCCTTAGTTCTAAGAGGGAGAAGGGCTTATGGACCCGGGTTGGTCCAGATTCTCCTCCAGTTTTAACTAAGGGACATACTCAAGCTGTCTTTTGTGGAGGAGGTGCTCCCGGATATGGAGGCACATTTGGGTACGAGGAAGGAGCACCAGGCAACTCGGGAGCTGTGGGAGGTGAGCCTACACGAGGGGGTTCTTTTTCTTGGTTGCCTGTGCCTAACACCATTTGCCTAGTGGGCTCACTTTTAGGGCGTACTACAATCCCATACTTAAGACAGAGTTCCTTCATATCTCTTAGTCGGAAGAAAATTTGGATATAGGGGATCTCTGTCCATTTCCCTTGTCTTTTGCAGAATAATTTTAATTGCAGGATGGGATTGTAATTTAGACAAGGCTGTGGTCCTAGTGCGATTAGATTGACTAGTTTTCTGTGAGTATGGTTTCAGTGTGTTTGCCCTCTGATGCCCTCTTGCAACACCTACCGTCTTACTTGGGTTTCTTTTACCTTGGGCGTGGGGTATCTCTTCACGGCTGCTCCAGCAAAGCACAGCCATTGCTCCTTACCTTGGACGAGGGGTATCTCCTCACTGCCGCCCTTCCTGACCTTCAATGTGGGATAGCTCCTCTAGGCCCTCCTGTGCCCGCGCAGACATGGCTCCTTGGATGAGGGGTTGCTCCTCCCCACCACCACCCTTGGCCTCGGGCTTAGGGGCGTGGGGTAGCTCCTCCCGCCCTTCGCCCCTGGCCTCGGGCATGGGTTGCTCCTCCCGGCCACTGCCCCTGGCCTTGGGCGTAGGGTAGCTCCTCTTCCAAAAACACAAGAGAAGACTCTATACATGGACATCACCAGATGGTCAACACCAAAATCAGATTGATTATATTCTTTGCAGCCAAAGATGGAGAAGCTCTATACAGTCAGCAAAAACAAGACCAGGAGCTGACTGTGGCTCAGACCATGAACTCCTTATTGCCAAATTCAGACTTAAATTGAAGAAAGTAGGGAAAACCACTAGACCATTCAGGTATGACCTAAATCAAATCCCTTATGATTATACAGTGGAAGTGAGAAATATATTTAAGGGACTAGATCTGATAGATAGAGTGCCTGATGAATTATGAAATGAGGTTCGTGACATTGTACAGGAGACAGGGATCAAGACCATTTCCATAGAAAAGAAATGCAAAAAAAAAAAAAAAGAAAGAAAAGAAATGCAAAAAAGCAAAATGGCTGTCTGGGGAGGCCTTACAAATAGCTGTGAAAAGAAGGGAAGTGAAAAGCAAAGGAGAAAAGGAAAGATATAAACATCTGAATGCAGAGTTCCAAAGAATAGCAAGAAGAGATAAGAAAGCCTTCATCAGCAATCAATGCAAAGAAATAGAGGAAAACAACAGAATGGCAAACACTAGGGATCTCTTCAAGAAAATCAGAGATACCAAAGGAACATTTGATGCAAAGATGAGCTCGATAAAGGACAGAAATGATATGGACCTAACAGAAGCAGAAGATATTAAGAAGAGATGGCAAGAATACACAGAAGAACTGTACAAAAAAGATCTTCATGACCCAGATAATCATGATGGTATGATCACTGACCTAGAGCCAGACATCATGGAATGTGAAGTCAAATGGGCCTTAGAAAGCATCACTACGAACAAAGCTAGTGGAGGTGATGGAATTCCAGTTGAGCTATTCCAAATCCTGAAAGATGATGCTGTGAAAGTGCTGCACTCAATATGCCAGCCGATTTGGAAAACGCAGCAGTGGCCACAGGACTGGAAAAGGTCAGTTTTCATTCCATTCCCAAAGGAAGGCAATGCCAAAGAATGCTCAAACTACCACACAATTGCACTCATCTCACACGCTGGTAAAGTAATGCTCAAATTCTCCAAGCCAGGCTTCAGCAATATGTGAACCATGAACTTCCTGATGTTCAAGCTGGTTTTAGAAAAGGCAGAGGAACCAGAGATCAAATTGCCAACATCCACTGGATCATGGAAAAAGCAAGAGAGTTCCAGAAAAGCATCTATTTCTGCTTTATTGACTATGCCAAAGCCTTTGTGTGGATCACAATAAACTGTGGAAAATTCAAAAGAGATGGGAATACCAGAAAACCTGAACTGCCTCTTGAGAAATGTGTATGCAGGTCAGGAAGCAACAGTTAGAACTATACATGGAACAACAGACTGGTTCCAAATAGGAAAAGGAGTTCGTCAGGGCTGTATATTGTCACCCTGTTTATTTAACTTATATGCAGAGTACATCATGAGAAATGCTGGGCTGGAAGAAACACGAGCTGGAATCAAGATGGCTGGGAGAAATATCAATAACCTCAGATATTCAGATGACACCACCCTTATGGCAGAAAGTGAAGAGGAACTCAAAAGCCTCTTGATGAAAGTGAAAGAGGAGAGAGAAAATGTTGGCTTAAAGCTCAACATTCAGAAAATGAAGATCATGGCATCCAGTCCCACCACTTCATGGGAAATAGGTGGGGAAACAGTGGAAACAGTGTCAGACTTTATTTTTCTGGGCTCCAAAATCACTGTAGATTGTGACTGCAGCCATGAAATTAAAAGACGCTTACTCCTTGGAAGGAAAGTTATGACCAACCTAGATAGTATATTGAAAAGCAGAGACATTACTTTGCCAACAAAGGTTCGCCTAGTCAAGGCTATGGTTTTTCCTGTGGTCATGTATGGATGTGAGAGTTGGACTGTGAAGAAGGCTGAGCGCCAAAAATTGATGCCATTGAACTGTGGTGTTGGAGAAGACTCTTAAGAAATCCCTGAGTCCCTTGGACTGCAAGGAGATCCGATCAGTCCATTCTGAAGGAGATCAGCCCTGGGATTTCTTTGGAAGGAATGATGCTAAAGCTGAAACTCCAGTACTTTGGCCACCTCATGTTAAGAGTTGACTCATTGGCAAAGACTCTGATGCTGGGAGGGATTGGGGGCAAGAGAAGGGGACGACAGAGGATGAGATGGCTGGATGGCATCACTGACTCGATGGACGTGAGTCTCAGTGAACTCTGGGAGCTGATGACGGACAGGGAAGCCTGGTGTGCTGCGATTCATGGAGTTGCAAAGAGTCAGGCATGACTGAGCGACAGAACTAACTAACTGAACTAATATAACAATCAAGTATCTTGCCTGAGGACAGTCTCTGGATTATACTTTCTGGCTAATTCTGTTATCTTAAAATGTAAATTATGGGAGTAGGTCTGGTGAGGTCTTTACAACCTCCACACATTCTTTGGATTCATTGGAGAGTATATAACTTCATTGTTAACACAAGCAAGGGGGTACTCTTTCTGCCCCCTTCTGATGCCTATGTCAGAAGCTTTCTATATCTCCTTTATACTTTCATAAAACTTTATTACACAAAAGCTCTGGGCGATCAAGCCTCATCTCTGGCCCTGGATTGAATTCTCTTCTGGGGGCCAAGAATCCTGGTGTCTTCACCTGATTCAACAACAACCTTTCATTTACAGTGAGCAATTCCCACATTAGCTCAAACAGTTTATACCAGATGTCTGTGCACTCAAACCAAAAGAACAAAACCAAACTGAAGCAGAATTTCACCAGCCAGGAGTCACACTCCAAATGAAACAAAAGACAAAGAGATGCCCAGAAATCAAAAGCCAAGTGGCAAGAGTGCCCCCAAAATGTGGTAAAGTGATGCCCAGAAATCAAAAACCAAATGCCATAAATGTCAAACGTGACGTCCCAGTTTGACTAGACCTGAGACCTGGCAAAGTCAGTGCTAGCAGCCTTTTTAGTCTTGGTATAATTTTCAAGCATTTTCTCGTTGATTTTCTGTGAAGAAGTTACTCTATCATTTCCTGTTTTAGAAGCTTCTAGATACCAGTCAAAGTAAGCACACCGACCTTTTCAAATTGTGCATGCAAAAAATATCAATTTCGGAATATCAAAAGAACCCCAATTTGACCATTTTAGGTTGAGATTTCCTTCAGTATAATTTCTCCAATTAACTAGTGCTCCGTATGTATTGTACATGAATCTGGCTGGAGTGTTAGTCACACGCTGGTCTTTCTGATACCCCTTTGTTTCTGTTTTTGAGAGATTCTGTTTCCCATTTTAAGCTGAATTTGTCAGGGAGAAAACTCACTAGTGAACTTGTGTAGTGGCCCATGTGCTTCTTGTGAACTTAACTTCTCCAGGAGTCACCCCAGACTCGTTTCAGCTTGTCTTATGTGTCTCGGATTCTGCCTCCAGCAATCTAAGGTCACCATGGCTGCTCAGGTTGCTGAATGGCCAGTTCTCATGTGTGACCCCCGGATGAGCAAGCATTTTAATTAATGTGTGGGTTTCCCTATGGGACCACTGCATGGTATGAGGAGTAGGCCTGAACCGCTCCATGAATTTCTCAGTCACCTGAGAAAACCAAAACAGACCAGGAGGAGTCTTGTCTTTTTTCTTCAGAGCAAAGCTCTCATGTATTTTCCTCACTTTTATCCTGACAATTTCTATAAAGGCAGTCAAATTGAGGGAAAGTGTCAGATTAGCCTTTTACTTAACCACTCAGTCAAGACCATACAGTCCCCTACAATGGAGCGACCTGAGAATCTTTCAGCCGAGACCCGGGTATTCTTGATTTTTTCCAATCAAGACCCCCTACTCAGTACCTTTCCACTGGGTGGGCAATTCTCCTGGCATCTTTCAGCCAGCCCCCCACCCAGTATCTTTGACTGGAATTTTTTGACTGGAATTCCTCAGTATCTTTCTACTGAGCCCCACTCACTGTCTAGACCATAATTGGGTAGTCCTTGGATGTTTGACCCAAGTCGTGCCCCCCTCCCCACCAGTACGTTCCTACTAGGAGGTGGCAGGTAACCTGCTCCACCGCCAAATAAAACTCAGAATCTCAACCAATATGTGAGATTCAAAAACCAGGAGAGACTTACTCAAATTCGTCAGCACTCCCCAAGGATGCGGATGGGCACAAGGGGCCACTGCTGGTACCAAAGCTCTGGTTCCTCGTGGAGTCCAGTCGAAGAAAGGAAGTCCACTCTGGGTCCCTTCGTGGTCACCATAACTGTCGACTAAAAGAAAAAGATATACAACTTGAGAGCTGCAAGTTTTATTTGGAGCAAAATGCAGACTGCGGCCGGGGAGGCAGCATCTCAAATAGCTCTGAGAGACTGCTCCAAAGTGGCAGTGGGGGAAAGTCAATATATAAGGTTTTGGTGAAGGGGGAGTTCAATGCCATGAAGCACTCAATTTGCAAAAGGTTTTTGTTAGTCATGAGGGTCTGATGTCACCATGAAGGAAGTTAGTGCTTCTCTAGATATGAGGAGATGCAAGGACTAAGAGGATAAAATTTGTTCCTAAAAACATCCAACTATCTAAAGACCTGTCCCACCAGATTCCCTGGAGCACAGAGTGCCTCACTCCACCCTGAACTCCCTCAGGGTTTGCTGAAGGTCAATAGCTACAGCAGCATGGTCTTCAATCTCCATAGAGGCAGATGGCAAATGCCTTTGCTGTTCAGTCACTGGCAATGCAATGCAATTGCACTGGGAAGTGCAATTTGTAGTTGACAGTCAGAATGATCGGCTAAAGACAACCCAGAAGCTAATCCCATCACCAGAAAACAGAAGACTGTGGCAGAGCAATTCTCCTGGGTTCCCTTACCTACTGCTCTCCGCCCAGGTGCCCTTTCCAATAAAATCGTGTGCTCTGTCAGCACATCTGTATCCTCACACAATTCATTTCCGAGTGTTAGACAAGAGCCCACTTTCGGGCCCTGGAAGGGGACACCCTTCCGGCAACGCTTTCAGTATTAATTTGGTAGTGTGTGAGATGAGTGCAACTGTGCTGAAGTCTGAACGTTCTTTGACACTACGTTTCTTTGGGATTCGAATGAAAACTGACCTTTTCCATTCCTGTGGCCACTGCTCAGTTTTCCAAATTGGCTGGCATATTGAGTGCAGTACTTTCACAACAACATCTTTTGGTATTTGAAATAGCTCAGCGGGAATTCCATCACCTCCACTAGCTTTGTTCGAGGTGATGTTTTCTAAGGCCCACTTGACTTCACATTCCAGAATGTCTGGCTCTAGGTCAGTGATCACACCATCGTGATTATCTGGGTCATGAAGATCTTTTTCATGTACAGTTCTTCTGTTTATTCTTGCTACTTTTGTATAGCTCTGTGTATTCTTGCCACCTCTTCTTAATACCTCCTGCTTCTGTAGGTCCATACCGTTTCTGTCTTTTGATGTGCCCATCTTTGCATGAAATATTCCCTTGGTATCTCTGATTTTCTTGAAGACATCTCTAGGCTTTCCCATTCTATTGCTTTCCTCTCTTTTTCTGCATTGATCACTTAGGATGGCTTTCTTTTCGCTCCTTCTTATTCTTTACAACTCTGCATTCAGATGAATATATCTTTCCTTAATCTCCTTAGCCTGATACTTCTCTTCTTTTCTCAGCTATTTCTAAGGCCTCCTCAGACAACCATTTTGCCTTTTTGCATTTCTTATCCATGGGGATGGTTTTGATCACAGCCTCCTGTACATTGTTACAAACCTCCATCCATAGTTCTTCAGGCACTCTATCAGATCTAATCACTTGAATCTATTTGTCACTTCCACTGTATAATCAAAAGGGATTTGATTTCAGTCATATCTGAATGGTCTAGTGGTTTCCCCACTTTCTTCCATTTAAGTCTGAATTTTGCAATAAGGATGTCATGATCTGATCCACAGTCAGCTCCCGGTCTTGTTTGTGTTCACTGTATAGGTATTCTCCATCTTTCGGCTGCAAAGAATATAATCAATCTGAATTTGGGTATTGTACCATGCTGGTGATGTCCCACGTGTAGAGTCATCTCTTGCATTGTTGGAAGAGGGTATTGCTTTGACCATGCATCTCTTGGCAAAACTCTGGTTAGGCTTTGCCTTGCTTCATTTTGTACTCACAGGGCCAAACTTGCCTGTTTGGCAAGTTTTTCCAAGGACAAGTCTTTTACCCCCTGGTTACATTTACTCTTAGATATTTTAATTCATTTTCCTGCACTGGCAAATTTCTCTTTCTCACAGTTCAATTGTTAGTATATAGAAACACAAACAGATTGCTAACTACTAAATTTTGAATCCTAATTTAATTGATGATGTCAGGGAGTTTTTAGGGTGGTGTCTTTAGGATTTTCTATGTATAGTATGCTGTGGTCTCTGGCTCCAGAACTGTGGCTCTTCAGGGGTTGGTGCTGGGCCTGCTGGTAGACAGGGGTATGTGTGTGCATTCAGTCATCTTTTTTGCCACCTCAGGGACTATAGCCCCACTAGGCTCTTACATCCCATGGAATGCTCCAGGCAAGAGAGCTTCTAGGCAGGGCAGGGTATCAAAGGCTTGCTGCAGGGCCCTGAAGGTGTGGGGAAGGTTCCAAGGCTCTCTGGTATAGGCGGCCTAGTCCTGGGATGACTGGAGGTTCAATGGGTATTAAGGCAGCCCCGCCTGTTGGTGGGTAAGGCTGTGTCACCACCCTGGCCAGCTGCTTGTCCTGAGTTGTCTAAGTACTGGTGCCAACAGGTTGGTTAGGAAACCCAGTGTGAATAAGCTAGAAGGGATTCCAAAAATGATATTTGCAAGTAACCAGTGTCTTTTGTGGATAGAAACAAGCTCCCCAAAATGGCGCTGCATCTGTGTCCCCTGGGTGAGCTCCAGTGCCTCCTGCCTCCCCTGGGGGAGGCTTTCCCAAGGTCAACAGTAGGGCTTGACCCAAGCTGCATCCCAAATTATTGCGTTCTTCCTTGGGTCCTGAAACAATGTGAGCTTTTGTGGTGCACCCTTTAAAGAGAGGAGTCTATTTCCTCCAGGCCTATGGCACTTCCTGAAAACTAAGTCCTGTTGTCTCCCAAACCAAATATTCTAGAGGTTTGTCTTTCCTGGCACAGAACCCCCAGGGTGGGGGAGCCTGATGTAGAGCTTGGACACCTTCCTCCTTTGGGAGAACTTCCTGCAGTTGTAACTTTCTCCCCTTTGTGAGTTTTCCTGCTCAGGGAGTTATTGGTCTTAACCTATACCACATATCTGGCCCTCCTAGCCAACTCTTTGTGGCTCCTTCTTTGTAAATTTCATTGTACATATTTTCTGCCTTCTGTAGGTCTTCTTTTATCAATGGAAGCTCTCTAAGATAGATAAATTTCATGGAAGGACTTGAGCTAAGGGTTCTTCCTTCTCCGGCTCTTGGACACTCCTTCATTAGACTTCTTACATTGTGACTAAGCAATCTCTCCAAAATGAAATTTTCCTTCAGCCTTCATGAATTAGTTTCTACTATGCTACTTCAGTTTTTTGCTTTTCAACAAAAGCAAAACTCACCATGTAGGACTACAGCAAAATAAAGCTACTGTCAGCAAAGGAATAATCAAAGAACATGAAAAGACAGCCTACAGAATGGGAAAAAATATTTGCAAACCAACTATCTGATAAGGGGTTATATCCAAAATATATAAAAACTGATCAAGCTTAACAGCAATAACACAAAATAATAAGATTTTAAAATGGGCATAAATCTCAATAGCCATTTTTCCAAAGAATATATACATATGGCCAACCAATATATGAAAAGGTGCTCAACATCACTAATAATCAGGGAAATGCAAGTCAAAACCACGATAAGATATCCTCTCAAATCTGTTAGAAAGTCTATTATAAAAAGATAAATCATAACAAATGCTGGCAAAGATGTGGAGAAAAGGGAATTTTTGTACACTGCTTATGGAAATGTAAATTAGTACAACCACTTTGGAAAACAGTGTGGAGGTTTCTCAAAAAATTAACACTAGAACTACCATATAATCCAGCCATCCCACTTCTCTGTATATATCTGAAGGAAATGAAATTACTGTCTTGAAGAGATGGCTGTACCTCCATATTCACTGCAACAGTATTCACAATAGCCAAGACATGGAGACAATTTAAGTGTCCATTGACAGGTGAATGGTAAAGAAACTGTAGTGTGTGTGTATATGTGTACACATGTGTGCATATACACACAAAGTGGAATATTATTAAGCAATAAAAACAAGGAAATCCTGCCATTTGTGATTATATGAATGGGCTTGGAGGACACTATGCTTAATGAAGTCACACGGAGAAAGACAAATATTCTATGATCTCATTTATATGTAAAATCTGAGAAAAAAGAAAAACCCAAACTCATAGAAACAGACAGTAGATTCATGGTTTTTGGAGAGGCCAGGAGGAAGAAATGAGTAAATGTGGTCAAAGGGTACAAACTTCCAGTTATAAGATGAACAATTTCTTGCCTATCTAATGTGTAGCATGATGACTATAGTTAAAAATACTACATAGAATACATGAAACTTGTTAAAAGATTAAATCTGAAAAGTCCTCACCACACACACACAAAAGGTAGCTATGTGAGGTGATGGCTGTGTTAACTAGCCTTATTTCATGGTAATCATTTCACAATATATGCATATATTAAATCATCACATTGTACACCTTAAACTTACAAAGTGTTAGATGTCAATAACATAGCAATAAAGTTGGGAAAATATAAGGGCTGAATAAAAAAAAAAGACTGTGTCTGGAACTGGCACACTATCCTTTTCATAGCATCCTACTAGGAGGTGCCAGCCAGAAGCTCATGCGGCAGGGACTGTACAAGGGCACAAATACCAGTTGGTGTGGTCCATTGAGGGCCATCATCAGAATCAGAAAGGCAAAGGAGAAAAGGAAAGATATATCCATGTGAGTGCAGAGTTCCAAAGACTAGCAAGGAGTGATTTAAAAAAAAGCCTTCCTAAGAGATCAATGCAAAGAAATAGAGGAAAAACATAGAATGGGAAAGACCAGAGATCTCTTCAAGAAAATTAGAGATACCAATTGAACATTTCATGCACAGATGGGCAAAATGAAGGACAGAAATTGTATGGATCTAACAGAAGCAGGAGATGTTAAAAAGAGGTGGCACAATACACAGAACTATAGAAAGGAGAATAAGATGGCGGCGTAGAAGGACACATGCTAAACTTGTCCTGCAAGAACTCCAAAATTCAAACTGACTGCTGAACAACCATCGACAGGAGAATGTTGGGTCCCACCAAAAAATGATACCCCACATCCAAGGCTGAAGGAGAAGCCCCAACAAGATGGTAAGGAGGGGCAAAATCTCATGTAGAATCACCCTCAGTTAACCAGCAGTTATATTGTCCAAAGAATAAATATACCTATAATTCAAAGCCACTGAGTTGGCAGGGTCTATACATTTTCTTGGCCAATCCGATCAGATGAGATCAATCGCTCAGTCGTGTCCGACTCTTTGCGACCCCATGAATCGCAGCACGCCAGGCCTCCCTGTCCATCACCAACTCCCGGAGTTCACTCAGACTCACCTCCATTGAGTCAGTGATGCCATCCAGCCATCTCATCCTCTGTCATCCCCTTCTCCTCCTGCCCCCAATCCCTCCCAGCATCAGAGTCTTTTCCAATGAGTCAACTCTTCACATGAGGTGGCCAAAGTACTACAGTTAAGAAATCTCTAAAATAAAGTCCTGAAAACTCATTCTCACCCATCTTTCAGGACTCCATATGAGAGTCCACATGTGCTTCAAAAATCAGTTTTAACCTTGTTTCATTATCAAGGAAGAATTGGCAAGAAACCAGTGATAAGATGATAAAAATGATATTTTGAAATAATCTTCTGGAAGTTCATCCAAATTTTAAACCTATCTGATAAAAGATAAGAAAGATAAGACCCAGTATGAATCAACTTGGTTAAACTTAAAATACAATTTCACCATATTATATGATGCAATCATTGAGAGCTGGTCAGAAGAGATAAGGACTGGCAGGTGGACTCTGGCAAAATTCACAAGTCAAGCCAGGTAAGACATGGGTACTGAGAGGTTAGCTAACTGAGCAGCAGTCAACTCAGTTCCACCTGTGGTGACTTTTTTCTCTTCTTTAAACGTACTAAATTCTGACCTGACTCAGAACTCTTTCTGCTATGATCTGAATATTTGCATCGCCTCAAAATCCATACGTTGAAATCCAAATGTCCAATATGATGGTATTAGGAAGTGGGATCTTTAGGAGATGATTAGGTCCTGAGGGTGTACTAATCTCATGAATGGGATTAGCACCCTAATAAGAAGAGATCCCCAGGGAGATCTATACCCTTCCATCATGTGAGGATACAAGAAGTCTGTGATCTGGAAAAGGCACTCACATAATCATGCTGGCACTCCAGTTTTAGACTTCAGCATCCAGAATGGTAAGAAATAGATGTCCTTGTTTATAAGCCACCCAGTCTGTGGCATTTTGTTCAGTTCAGTAGCTCAGACGTGTCCGACTCTTTGCAACCCCATGAACTGCAGCGCATCAGGCCTCCTTGTCAATCACCAACTATGGGAGTTTACTCAAACTCGTGTCCATTGAGTCAGTGATGCCATCCATTTCATCCTCTGTCATCCGCTTCTGCTACTGCCTTCAATCTTTCCCAAGATCAGGGTCTTTTCAAGTGAGTCAGTTCTTCACATCACGTGGCCAAAGTATTGGAGTGTCAGCTTCAGCATCAGTCCTTCCAATGAATTTTGAGGACTGATTCCTTTAGGATTGGCTGATTGGATCTCCTTGCAGTCCAAGGGACTGTCAAGAGTCTTCTCCAAAACCACAGTTCAAAAGCATCAATTCTTAGGCACTCAGCTTTCTACATAGTCCAGTGATATTTTGTTACAGTGGCCCAAGTGGACAAAGAAACTCTCCTAAGTGGTCCATCCATCTGGAATACTACTCCACTGCCCCATTCAGTGACTCAGCTTAAGGCCATTGAATTTGAAAACAAATTTGACAAACTCCTAGTAATCACAGTGACATACCACTGTTTTTTGCACTCACTAATTGGGACAAAATGTAAAGTTCTGGGAAATTCAAATGATAGCAAGAATTTGCAACAATGGCAACTCTAAGACACTCTGGAGGGACTATAAGGTGATTCAAACACTTTGGGGAAAAATATTAGATTATCATGCAAATGTTGAACATCTGCATTGCCTATAATCCAACCATTCTCTTCCAGGTATGTTCCCAAGATAAACTCAAACATACACATCAAGAGGCAGGTACATGGATTTACAGCAGCACTGGATATAATAGTGGAAAGCTAGAAACAAGTAAAGTGTCCATTACCAGGAGAAGGGAATGAGAACATTCTGGTATAGTCATATAATAGAGTCCTATACATCAGGGGGGGAAATAACTGCACGTGCGCACAGGAACATGGATGGAAGTCACAAGAAATTTTGAGTGAATAAAGCAAACTCCAGAAGAAATGTAAAATATCATCCCATTTTTATACACTTAAAAATTAAGCCAAACTTATGACACGTACTTGTGGGATAAAGCATTAATGAAAACCAAAGGAATGTTTTAAAAGTCAGGATCAGGAATTCCTTGGCAATCCATTGGATAGGATTTTGTGCTTTCACTGCGGAGAGTGCAGGTTCAATCCCTGATCAGGCAGTGCAGCCAAATGAAAGAAAGAAAAAAAACGTTAGTATTTCAGGGCAGCGAGGCAGGCCTGTAAGGATACAGTGGAAAATTTAATGGCACTGATGGTGTTCTCAGGTTAATGGGTTCATGAGCATTCATGTTAATTCTTGGCTGAGCATAGAAAAATCAATGCCTTTGACTTGTGGTGCTCGAGAAGACTCTTGAGAGTCCCTTGGATGGCAAGGAGATCAAACCAGTCAATCCTAAAGGAAATCAACTCTGAATATTCATTGGAAGGACTCATGCTGCAGCTGAAGCTCCAATACTTTGGCCACCAGATGCGATGAGCTGACTCATTGTAAAAGACCTGATGCTGGGAAAGACTGAGGGCAGGAGGTGAAGGGGGACAACAAAGGATGAGATGATTGGATGGCATCACCCACTCAAAGGACATGAGTCTGAGCAAAATCCGAGAGTTAGTGAAGGATATGGAAGCCTGGTGTGCTGCAGTCCTTGGGGTCACAGAGTGTCAGGCATGACTTAATGGCTGAACCACAACATTCAGACAGACAGATACAACCTAGATTATTTCCATGCAATGTCCTAATGAAATGTTATATTTTATATTTCCCATTTATATTCCCAGTTTATTTTCAAAACCTCCTGCCACTTCCTGGCTTTGGGAAATTGGGTACACTACTTAGCCATTCCCAGCCTCAATAAACCATCTGTAAGATGAAGATAATAATATAATGGGCACCAGGAGAACTGCTGTAGGAATTCCTTGCCTGGTACCTGGCAGGGCTAATAAATGCTAGATCCTCTGAGGGACGCTGCATTCAGAGGAGCAAATCCTCCAGTCTGAATCAGTTGTAAGGATTCAACAAAAGGAGTCAGTCTTACTTGGTTTAAAACTCATGTTTTCTCTAAGTGTCCTACTCACATCTCCTTCACCCCTGGAGGGAAACAGATCTCTGACCATTAGAGCTCTTTGCAAATGGAACTTGGGGCTTAAATCCCAAAGCATTTGTGTCCCTTGCCCACACGAGGGCAGAACAGGCTAAGAATGGTGAAGTGGATACTCATCTGTCAGGATCTCCTTTGGAGGCTCAAGACCTAGAAAGTAATGAACTGCCAGTTCATTAATGTTGGACACTGAATAAAATGAGACTGGACAGGCAGCTGAGATCAAAACGGCTTCTTGCTGTTTATGTGGCAATAACTAGAGCACAACAGGCATATGAAATTTAAAAACCAACTATTTAAAGGTCAACAAGACAAAATTTTTTTACCTACAGATGCTTTCTTCTGCAAAATCTCACTTGAGGTTTCATGGATACTGATGTGTGTGTTCGTGAAGGCACTTGAGGGCACATGTGCACACATGCTGTGAGCATGTGCAGGTGACAAGATAAATGCACCACACTGGCAGGGAAGTCTTGTGGGTAAGCACAGAGGGATTAGGAGGGGAAGTTGAGAACATCCTTCTCACTGGAAATGCTCAAGCCTGCAATGACAGGGTGCACTGCCAAATGTGGGAAGGGGGCAATTTGAAATTTCGGTCAGCGTTGGCCTTGGCCTCATCACACCTTAGCAGCAGGCCCTGTGCCACAGAGGTGAGGCTGGGGGCTGCTGTCCTACGAACAAGCATGTTGGGCTTCCCTTTGCCCCACTTTCCTTTATTAATGGCCCAGGAACACCCTGTGTTATTATCCTATTGTTTACACATACCACACCAGTTCATATTAACTACAACTCTTGTGGCTGAAATGACATAAGCCCCAATTCCAATCAGCAAGAGAAGGAATACAGTTCATGTTTGAACAACATGGAGTTAGGGGCAGGAATTCTCGATTCTCCCTGCAGTTGTAAACTTCACTGTTGACCTCCATATCCACAGCTCCACATCCTGGGATTTATTGGGAAAAAAATCCACCTATAAGTAGGCACATGCAGTTCAAGCCTGAGTTGTTCAAGGCTCAAGTATATACAGATGCGTATAATCAACCCACGAAATGGCAGTGATGCAGACGGCCTCAGGAACAATCAGAATTGTGACTCTCCTTGGAAAACTCTCTCTGTTTTGCATCTCTGTTGCTCCTTATGTCAGTTTTATTCTTTCTAGTCAGCTAAGTCCTACCAACAGTCCCATGGCACAGGCAACTCTGAATTCATAACCTTGAACTTACCATATGGTGAATTCAGGTTTCCCATATCAGGTTTACCACCAGTGGTGCTAAAGGAACTTCTTAGCCCAAATTGTTCGAAAAAACTTGAAGACCTCTGGTTCACCTGTCCTGAGTCACATGACCAACTATAAACCAACCACTATGGCCAAAGATAGGAAATTATTACTGGTCTAGCTTAAGCCACATGCCCGTCCTTGTTGCCAGTTAGGAGGGATTCTATCACTGCTACCCCTTTCCAGAACCAGGCTGGGGTGGGGAGAAGTGGTTTTCCAAAATAATCGATTTCCCATTCCAAGCAGATAAAACAACTTGTCATGCTCATGAGAAAATAAGAGGGAGTACAAAGTTCTATGTATATCCATAAGATGGACTCTATCAATTATTTCATTTACATCTTCTATCTCCTTAATAATTTTGTGTCCATTTGATTTGTCTTTTACTGAGAGTAGTATATGATAGTCTCCTTACTGTGCCTCTCTCTGTGATTCCTTGTATCTCCTCTACATTTTGTTCCATTGGTAGATGCTAGATTTGATTGGTGGAGAAGGCAATGGCACCCCACTCCGCTACTCTTGCCTGGAAAATCCCATGGGCGGAGGAGCCTGGTGGGCTGCAGTCCATGGGGTCACTAAGAGTCGGACACGACTAAGTGACTTCACTTTCACTTTTCACTTTCATGCATTGGAGAAGGAAATGGCAACCCACTCCAGTGTTCTTGCCTGAAGAATCCCAGGGACAGGGGAGCCTGGTGGGCTGCCGTCTATGGGGCCGCACAGAGGCGGACACGACTGAAGTGACTTAGAATCAGCAGCAGCAGCAGCAGATTTGATTGGCAGCCATTCATTTCCTTTCTTGGGTTCTTCTGCTGCCTTTTTTGGCCCCCCTCCTCAAATTTCACCCCACCCTTGCTTTCTGCTTTTAATGTCACAAGTATTATCTGCCGGCTTACTTTCCTCAATCTCTAAATATGAACACACTACATTCAATAGCAAGCTAACATTTCTTGACCACTTAAGTGCTACGTACTGTGCTAAGTGCATTATCTAATATCATCACTGGGGCCCTCATTCAGAAGCTTCAATTACCATTCTTCCTTTACAAGTGAAGAACCTAAAGCACAGAAACACTAACTTGCCCAAGGGTCACCAAGTTGGTCAATGGTAGAGCCAGGATTTTAACCCAGTCTGGTCCCAGCAAAGTCTTTAACTTTGCTCTGTAATGTATGTCGGTTCACAGATAAGATTCAGAGCACACACCAGACCGTCTACAAGCATTTACCTCAGGAGAGCAGAATGGGATGGAGGGGGAAGTGATCAGTAGGGTTCATCATGTTTTCCACTGCAAATGTTTATGTTTGACTTTCTTACAAGGAAATCATTCAGGTACTAGTTGTGTGATTTTTTCCCCCAGTTTTTAAATTGTGGTAAAATATACATAACCTAAAATTTACCATTTTAACCCTTTTTGAGGGTATAATTCAGTAGTGTTAAATACATTCACACTGGCATTAAATACATGCAAAATCATCACCACCATCCATCTCTGGATTTTTCCTAGCATCCCAAACTGTAACTTGGTATCTACCAAACAATAACTTTGCATTCTCCCTTCTGCCCAGTCCCTGGTAACCATCATTCTACTATATATCTTTATCAATTTGACTATTTTAGGGTAGCTCATGTAAGTGTAATCATACAGTATTTGGTCTTTTGTGACTGGCTTCTTTCCTAGCATAATTATATTCAAGGTCCATTCATGCTCTAGCATGTCTCAGAATTTAAATCCTTTATAAGGGTGAATAATAATTCACTGTATGCACATACTACAGTTTGTTTATCTATTCATCTGTTGATGGGCGTGTGAGTTGTTTCCACCTTTTGGTTCTTGTGAATGATACTGCTATGTATAGGAGTGTACATGTAGTTGTGTAATTTTTCTAAAACTCTGAAAAACAACACTCACGGAATTATCCCACTTATGTACGTTATGTGGCTGTGTCTATCATGTACTTGGTAGTTACTTAAATATGTAGAAAACGATTTGAGGAATGCCCATAAAACATTTGTGTCATCACCTCTAGAATGGGAAAAGAATGGGGTCATTCAAAGAAAAGACTGTGACTTTTTTTCAGGAGCTAGCATGTTACTTCGCACAGGACAAGTGCTCAATAAGCAGATATTGGATCCTGATAAGGATTATCCTTTTTTTTTTTTTGGAGTTTTCCAAGTGTCAAACCAAAAGACTATAAAAAGCCCATAGCAGAACTAAGGTGTAATGTGTCAAAAGAACAAATATCTTGGAATCATTCTGGATCATAAAAGTGAATTTCATTTGATAGTTCTATCAACTGTTAAGTCTGAAATGAGCCAACACCAGCAAATGCAGTTTAAGGATAGCTTTTCAAAACCATAGTGTTGTGAGGACATAGGGAAAGAAGTGAATCTAGGTTCTGGAGTGGAAGCCCTCTTAAGATACCATCAGATGCAGTAGCAGACACAGCCCTCAACAGAAATGTAAAAATGTACCTGGTTGAAAATATACACTATTCGTTTTCTAGATATTTCTGTTTTCTAGACCACTGTCTGTTTAGAGGACTCCTCAAGCTATTCCTGCTTCTTAACAAAGTCTTCACAAGGAGTAGAAAGTCATCTATTCACGGCAAGAAGTTGCTTTACCAAGGGAGTAGAGTGCCCAAAAGTGTGCAAACCTCATAATCTGGTAGAGAATGTATACCCCTCCAGAGCTTTTCATTTTCAGGTAGAAAAACAAACCCGGTGTCACCTCCACATTGGGGCCACTCAGACGTTGCCAGCATTACTAAACCAAAGTTCCAAGGGTACAGAATGTGAAGCCGAAAGCACTCCCAGGCCAGGACCAAGCTCCAGGAGGAAAAAAAACAAAACAGCATACAGCACAAGGCCCTAGGCTGCCTCTGCCTCACCACACACCCTAGCCCTTTGGTCAGAGTCCAGTCCCCAGGGAGGTCTGGGGACGGGCCGGGCTTCCACCCGAGCCTGCGGATTCACGGCCTACTCTTCCAGGTGCCTTCACTGGGAGTCTGCCACCGGCTGACTGGGCCCCTTTGGTGCAGAGGCCCTTCCCCCATGGGCCAAGACTGTAACTTTTTATTCTGTATAGTTCTTTAAGATTTTTTGATGTGGACCATTTTTAAAGTCTTTATTTGAATTGATTGCATACATTCTGCTTCTCTTTTATGTTGTGTTCTGTGTTTGTTTGTTTGTTTGTTTTTGGACCCCACAGCATTTAGGATCTTAGTTCCCCAGCCAGGGATACAACGCGCACCCTCCATTGGCAGGAGAAGTCTTAACCCACTGGACCAGCAGAGAAGTTCCTATTCTGCATATTTCTATATTTTTGATTTTTCATAATGAGAATAGATTCAAACATTTCTCACAGAATTTTAAAATGCAATATAAAATAAAGGTATCTTAGCAGGCTATCGGTAACAAATATTTAAAGCAATTTTTCAAGGGTCCGAAGAACTGAAGGGATAAAGAAAAGGTGAAAGTACTTCTGTGTGATTTGAAACTTTTATAAGGTGCATATGCTGTTTTAATTAGAAAAATATCTAATGGGAAAAATGAACTGAAGGCCTGCAGTGGAACTGCAGTGGTAACTGAAGCCCAGAGGAGGCAGTAGAAAGCCATTGAGGTGGAAACCCAGGAAAGGTTCTTCTTCCTCCTCTCACCTGGAAAAGGATTATAATTTAGCCAAGAAGGAGCTAGGACAGCTCAGATACTTTCCAGTGAGGACGGTGTGGGCTAGACTCTGGGAGCAAGACAAGTGGATAAAAGAGGGGAATCAGAAAAGTTTAGAGGGATCTAGGGGAGAGAAAGCAGGAAAAGACATTTTCACAGAGGATCATCAAACACAAGCCCAGGAGCAGAGTCCTGGGGCAGAAGGCTAGAGACATTTCTAGAGCTCTTGGTTCCACAGGCCTGTTTAGAGGCAGTGACTGAGTCCTTGGAACCTGCCCCTCTGCTTTTTAAATGGACAAGATAAGGATGCCCTGCAAACTTAAAACACAGAGTTGGATCGGCAGGGGCTAGCACAGGGTCAGATCCTGTCTTTTATTTAAAGTTACTTCATTATTTTGTTACAACATGAATTTTTTGTGGATTCATTTTATTTTTAAAATATTACATGAAAATGTTATTTTCTTGATTATGGAGTGTTTGAACACCCCTTAAGTTTTCTGCCAGAGGCAAGAGTCTCTGAGCCTCATCCTTGTTCTAGCAAAAAGAATAACAACAAATTTGAAGCAAGAAAATGGGATTTAAAGCACATCTGTTATGCATGATTTTAATCAAAATTGTACCCCAGAATTTCTGAGTTGAAATGAATTTGAATTTCTAACATGTTAGGCATGTGAGCTCACATTAAAAAAAATCATATAAATCTATGTGAAAGCAAAAAAAAAAAAATACACCATAGCTCCTATATCCATTGGCAATGTGAAGTTAATGATAAATTAACTGGAAGCTATTTCTGAAATATTGGCTTTAACATATTTTTATCATCTATCCACCACTAGGGAAAATACTGAGTTTTTTGAAAAAAGAGTTGACAGATATTCTTTTCTTTATAAGCACCAACAGAGAAGGCAATGGCACCCCACTCCAGTACTTTTGCCTGGAAATCCCATGGAAGGAGGAGCCTGATAGGCTGCAGTCCATGGGGTCGCTGAGGGTTGGACATGACTGATCGACTTCCCTTCACTTTTCACTTTCATACATTTGGAGAAGGAAATGGCAACCCACTCCAGTGTTCTTGGCCTGGAGAATGCCAGGGACGGGGAGCCTGGTGGGCTGCTGTCTATGGGGTCGCACAGAGTGGGACACGACTGAAGCGACTTAGCAGCATAAGCACCAAATTAAAATTATTTGATTCAAAAAGCAATAAAGTAACATCTTCTCTTTTTAGTTTTTTTCCCTTGCTTTATTGAGATATAACTTACACGTAACATTGCATAAAACTAGCATTTCTGATCTTATACAGTTAAAAGTATTTGAAGAGCAGGATTATTTAGAGCTTCAGGGCAAAACTGAGTTTTATTTTTCCAAAGAATATTTAATTTTGTTCTATTCCAATGACCCCCAAATAATGGTTTCAAAGACTGCTACCCATTCAGGCTTACCCCTTCATCTCTTTCTATTCATTTTAAAGATGGAGAAACAGACTTAAAGAAAGATTCTTAACACACAACCTGTTTATAAGGGTTACCCTGATTACCCACTCCGGCTTTGTTTTCAGCTAGCCCCTTCCCGGAATCTTCATTTTGGCCACCTGGACACAAAGTTCCCTCAACCACAAGTTCATGCACTGTTCTTTCCTTCCTATTTGGGTTCAAGGAATTCCTACTCACATTAAAAAATAAATGAATTAAAAACCCCGGGGGACAGTTCCAAGATGGTGGAGCAATAGGATGGGGAGACCAGTTTCTCCCCCACAGATTCATCAAAAGATCATTGAATGTTGAGCGACTTCCACAAAACAACTCTGTACGCTGGCGGGGGACACAGACACCCAGAAAGGCAGCCCAATCTCTTCAAAACGAGGTAGGACAAGTATAGAAAAGGAAAACAGAGACAAAAGATTTAGGGACGGAGACCCGTCCCTGGGGAGGGAGTCGTAAAGGACAACTTTGCACACAATAGGAAACCCTCTCACAGACGTGTCTATGGGGAGCTTTGGACTCAGAGGGCAACAAACCGGGAGGGAAAAAAAAAACCCACAGAGTACGTGCCTAACTGCAAATACCAGCGGCAAAGTGACACAGACACTCGCGTCCTTGACCAGCGAGTGTGGGTTGGGCAGGAAGTGTGGGCTGCTTCATTGGTTGGTCCTTAGGGTAAGGATTGGGCCTGAACGCCCTGAGAACAATCTGACAGAACTAATGTAACAGAGCAACCCAAACCTTAGGATCTCCAGAGAGACAAAAAAGAAAAGAAAGGGCCTTTCCCACCCAAAACTCTAATGCTGCATGGTGACCCCTGGCGCGATCACAGAACAATGGATTGCATCCTAGCAAATACCAAAGGAGAGCAAGCTGGCTGCCCAGTTAGGGCCCTCCCTCCTGGAAAGCAGAGAGGTAGGTGTGTGACAGCCAGAGCCAGAAGGAAAGGGGTTGCTGCAATCTCGGCCCCAGAGACTGCATCATTCACCAAACTGTGAGCAGACTGCAGTTGCTAACAACATCTTCCTGGATCCTGGAAGGTTCACATCTCCCAGGAGAGTCACAGCCTGAGATTCAGCTCCCAGAGGAGATACATAGCACACCTGGACGTGCCCTCACAGTGCACCCAGGAACGGAGAACAAGTACAAGCAGGGAATGGACTGTCTGAGCTGCCACGCAACAGCTCCAGAGAAATTCCTAGATATAATTGTTACCGATGATCACTTTTTAATTAAAAAAAAATTAGTTCTTTATTACTCCTTTAACTTTCATTTTTATAAGCCTACTATTCCTGTAGTTCATGGCATCACAAAGTGCCAGACATGACTGAACAGCTGAACTGAACTGAACTGAACTGATTACCTTTCCAAAAAAAAAAAACATTTTTTAAAACAAATTCCATACATATTTTTAAATTTTTGTGATCGATTCTGTTTGAATTTTTTATGTTGTATTTTTGAGAGTCGAACCTCTATTCTAGGTTTTTCATCTTGCTTTTTGGTATTTGTTATCAATTTTGTACCTTTAATAATCTAATCTTCAGTATTTAATTAGGGATTTTAATTACTGGCTTGATTGCCCTTTCCCCTTTTCACTCTCCCTTTTCTCCTCTGGGTCACCTCTATCTCCTTCCTCCCGCTTCTCTATTCTATATAACTCTAATGAATCTCTTTGGATGTTCTGAGCTGTGGTCATTATTAGAGAAATGCACATCAAAACCACAATAAGATATCATCTCATGCTCGTCAGAATGGCCACCATCAAAAAGTCTCAGTTCAGTTCATTTTAGTTCTGTCGTTCAGTCATGACAGACCTCCCACCATGACCCGCCCGTCTTGGTGCCCCACATGGCATGGTTAAGTTTCATGAGCTAGACAAGGCTGTGGTTCCATGTGATTAGATTGACCAGTTTTCTGTATTATGATTTCAGTGTGTCTGCCCTCTGATTCCCTCTCGCAACACCTACTTAGGTTTCTCTTACCTTTGACGTGGGATATCTCTTCATGGCTGCTCCTTACCTTGGACTAGAGGTATCTCCTCACTGCACCCCTCCTGACCTTAAACGTGGAGTAGCTCCTCTCGGCCCTCCTGCGCCCACGCAGCCACCACTTCTTGGACATGGGCTTGCTCCCCTCGGCCGCTGCCCATGACCTGGGGCATGGGATAGTTCCTCCCGGCCTCCGCCCCTGGCCTTGGGCTGGGGTAGCTCCTCTCAGCCGCTGCCCCTGACCTAGGACGTGTGGTAGCTCCTCTCAGCCACTCCTTCGCCATCGCAGCCTGGCACTCCCAGCCGCCGCCCTTGATCTTGGACGTGGGGTAACTCCTCTCGGCCGCTCCTGCGCCCTCGCAGCCTGGCACTCTCGGCCGCCGCCTCTGATCTCGGACATGGGGTAGCTCCTCTCGGCCGCCGCCCCTGGCCTCGGGTGTGGGGTAGCTCCTCCTGGCTGCTCCTGTGCCATCGCAGCCTGGCAGTCTCGGCCACCACCCCTGACCTCGGACGTGGGACAGCTCCTCTCGGCCGCCCCCCTGACCTCGGACATGGGTTAGCTACTCTTGGCTGCCGCCCCTGACCTCAGACGTGGGGGTAGCTCCTCTCAGTCACGCTTCTGCGAGGTCCGTTGCAGCTGGCAAACACTAAATGCTGGAGATAATGTGGACAAAATGCAACCCTCTTAACACTGTTAACACGGGGTCTCCTCTGGTAGCTCAGAGGTTAAAGCGTCTGCCTGCAATGAGGGAGACCTGGGTTTGATCCCTGGGTCCGGATTTCCTCTGGAGAAGGAAATGGCGACCCACTCCAGTATTCTTGCCTGGAGAATCCCATGGATGGAGGAGCCTGGTGGGCTACAGTCCACGGAGTCACAAAGAGTCAGACACGACTGAGCAACTTCACTCACTTAACACTTTTGGTGGGATTGCAAACTGAGACAGGCACTATGGAGAACAGTGTGGAGATTCCTTTAAAAACTGGAAATAGAACTGCCAAATGACCCAGTAATCCCAGTGCTGGTCATACACGCAGAGGAAACCAGAACTGAAACAGGCACATGTACCACAAAGTTCATTGCAGCACTGTTTACAATAGCTAGGACACGGAAGCAACCTAGATACCCATTGGCAGGCAAAAGGATAAGGAAGTTGTGGTACATATACACAATAGAATATCAGTTCAGTTCAGTCACTCAGTCGTGTCTGACCCTTTATGATCCCATGAACCACAGCACGCCAGGCCTCCCTGTCCAAAACCAACTCCCGGAGTTCACTCAGACTCACGTCCATCGAGTTGGTGATGGCGTCCAGCCATCTCATCCTCTGTCGTCCCCTTCTCCTCCCGCCCCCAATCCCTCCCAGCATCAGAGTCTTTTCCAATGAGTCAACTCTTCGCATGAGGTGGCCAAAGTACTGGAGTTTTTCAGCTTTAGCATCATTCCTTCCAAAGAAATCCCAGGGCTGATCTCCTTCAGAATGGACTGGTTGGATTTCCTTGCAGTCCAAGGGACTCTCAAGAGTCTACTCCAACACCACAGTTCAAATGCATCAATTCTTCGGTGCTCAGCCTTCTTCACAGTCCAACTCTCACATCCATACATGACCACAGGGAAAAACCATAGCCTTGACTAGACGAACCTTTGTTGGCAAAGTAGTGTCTCTGCTTTTGAATATACTATCTAGGTTGGTCATAACTTTCCTTCCAAGGAGTAAGCGTCTTTTAATTTCATGGCTGCAGTCACCATCTTCAGTGATTTTGGAGCCCAAAGAAACAAATTCTGACACTGTTTCCACTGTTTCCCCATCTATTTCCCATGAAGTGATGGGACCAGATGCAATGATCTTCATTTTCTGAATGTTGAGCTTTAAGCCAACTTTTCCACTCTCCTCTTTCACTTTTATCAAGAGGCTTTTTAGTTCCTCTTCACTTTCTGCCATAAGGGTGGTGTCATCTACACATCTGAGGTTACTGATATTTCTCCCAGCAATCTTGTTCCAGCTTGTGCTTCTTCCAGCCCAGCGTTTCTCATGATGTACTCTGCGTACAAGTTAAATGAGCATGGTGACAGTATACAGCCTTGACGTACTCCTTTTCCTATTTGGAACCAGTCTGTTGTTCCATGTCCAGTTCTAACTGTTGCTTCCTGACCTGCATATAGGTTTCTCAAGAGGCAGGTCAGGTGTTCTGGTATTCCCATCTCTTTCAGAATTTCCCACAGTTTATCGTGATCCACACAGTCAAAGGCTTTGGCATAGTCAATAAAGCAGAAGTAGATTCTTACTCACCTATAAAAGGAATGCATTTGAGTCAGTTCTAATGAGATGGGTGAAACTGGAGCCTATTATACAGAGTGAAGTATGTCAGGAAGAGAAACATCAATACAGTATATTAACGCATATACATAGAATTTAGAAAGACGGTGATGGAAATCCAATATGCAAGGCAGCAAAAAAGACACATGTAAAGAACAGACTTTTGGACTGTGTGGTAGAAAGAGAGGGTGGGACGATTTGAGAGAATAGCATTGAAACATGTATATTGTGGGGGCGGTCTTAAGATGGCAGAGAAATAGGACAGGGAGACCACTTTCTCCCCTACAGATTCATTGAAAGAACATTTGAACGTTGAGTAAATTCCACAAAACAACTTCCGAATGCTGGCAGAAGACATCAGGCACCCAGAAAGGCAGCCCATTGTCTTCAAAACTAGGTAGGAAAAAATATAAAATACAAAAAGAGAGTCAAAAGAGGTAGGGACTGACATCCATCCGGGGAAGGGAGTCTTAAAAAAGAGAGAAGTTTCCAAACACCAGGGAACACTCACCGGCGGGTCTGCGGTGAGACTTCGAACCTCAGAGGGCAACATAACCAGGAGGAAAAATAAATAAATTATTAAAACCCACAGATTATGTGCCTAACAGCCACTCCCAACGGAAAAGCAGTGCAGACGCTCGCATCTGCCACTAGCAAGCGGGGACTGGATAGGGAGGTGCAGGCTGCGTTGATTAGGGTAAGGAACAAGGCCCGAATGCCCCAAGGGCAATCTGAGGGAACTAACTTGAGATAGCAACCCAGTCTGTGGGATAGCTATCCCACGTGCATACGTACTTCCCTGGTGGCTCAGACGGTAAAGCATCTGCCTACAATGTGGGAGACCGGGTTCAATTCCTGGGTTGGGAAGATCTCCTGGAGAAAGGAAATGGTAACCCACTCCAGTGTTCTTGCCTGGAAAATCCCATGGACAGAGGAGCCTGGTAGACAACAGTCATGGGGTTGCAGAGTTGGACATGACTGAGTGACTTTACTTTCACTTTCAAGACACTGCCAGGCCCTCTCACAGAACAAAGGACTGAACAGAGCCAGCCGGCTGCAGACCGGCCCATCCCTGCTGGAGACAGGCAGGCGAGGGCAGCCAGAGCCAGAAGGGGGCAAATTACGGCCCCAGAGAGGCATCATCTACCAAACTGCAAGTAGGCTTCATTGCTAACCAAGACTTCTGGGATTATGGATGGTTGACATCTGCCTGGAGAGGTGTGCAGCCAGAGATCAAGCCTCCAAAAGAGAACACATGGCATGCCTGAGAAGGCGTGCTGGTTGTACACCCGAGAAAAACCGAGTGGCTGGGGTGGGGAAGCGATAAGACAACAGCCCCTCAACTAAGGGAGACGCTGCACTCACCAAGCACCTGATCAGCACTGAGGTTGCCCTCAGACCTGGACGGCACAAAACGCAGGCTCCAAACCAAAGTGTGCCCCTTTGGGAGTACCTTGAGAACCTGAACACTGAGTGGCGTAGACCTGGGAAGTACATGCAAACCCAGGGGCCCGCCTCAGACGGTTCCTGGCAGAGCAACCTAGAGCCTAAACATGTAGACTGGGAAAGCACACACGCCATGAGCAGGGCCAAGCCCAGGGTGGCGGAGACACTGAGAGCAATCCCCACACACGCCGGTGATATTTGTTGCAGTGTTCCTCCCTCCTTACAGTTCAACTGAAGAAGTAAGCCTAAAAGTGACCACCACTGCCCTCTTGTGTCAGAGCCAAAATTAAGACACTGAAGAGACCAGCAAACAGAAGAAGCTAAAAAAAAAAAAAAAAGAGGAACCCACTTGGCAAGTGACAGGTGCAATAGATTAAACCCTGCAGTTAGCACCAACTACATAGGAAGGGGCCCATAGATCTTGAGAACTATAAGCCAGATCAAGGAACTATCTGAAATGAACTGACCCCACACTGTCCCACAACAACACCAGAGAAAAGTTCTAGATATATTTTAACTATTATCATTTTTTTTAATCTTTAAAAATTTTTTTCATTTTAATCCTCTATTACTTCATTTAATTTCATTTTTACAAACCTACTATTACTTTGCAAAAAAAAAGGACCCTAGTTTTAAAGGAAACTTCATATATATATATTATATATATATATATATATTATAATTCTTGTGACTTTGTTTTTTTCTTAATATTGTATTTTTGAGAATCTAACCTGTACTCTGAATTTTAACCTTTGCTTTTTGGTATTGTTATCAATTTGTAGCATTTAAGAACCAAATCTTCAGTACCCATGTTTACTTGGGAGTGAGATTACTCGCTTGATTGCTCTCTGCCCCCTTGGACTCTCCTTTTTCTCCACCAAATCATCTCTATCTCCTCCCTCCCACTTCTCGTCTCCCACCCCAAATCTGTGAATCTCATTGTGTGTTCCTGGTTGTGGAGAACACTTAGGGAACTTATTACTGGCTAGATCGGTCTCTCTCCTTTTTGATCCCCCTTATTCCCCTGGGCCACCTCTGTCTCCTCCTCCCTTTCTCTTCTCTGTGTAATTCCGTGAACATCTCTGAGGAATCCAGACTGAGGAAAGCACATACGGAACTGATTACTGGCTAGCCTGCTCTCTCCTTTTTTGATCCCCCTCTTTCTCCTCTGGTCACCTCTATGTCCCTCCTCCCTCTTCTTTCCTATGTAACTCTGTGTACCTCTCTGGGTGTCCCTCACTGTGGAAAAACTTTTCCTCATAAATCAAGCTGTCTTTACCATCAGTGCTTATAGATGGAGAAGTCTTGAGGCACTGTAAGAATAAGACTGAAAATCAGAGGCAGAAGGCTAAAGTCCAAATCCTGAGAACACCATAGAACTCCTGATCCAGGAAGCTTTAATCAATAGGTGCTCATCAAACACCTCCATACATAACACTGAAACCAAGCACTACCCAATGGCCAACAAGTTCCAAAGCAACACATACCATGCAAATTCTCCAGCAAAACAAGAACACAGCTCTGAGCTTCATATACAGCTGCGCAAAGTCACACCAAACCCATTGACATCTCAAAACTCCATTACCGTACACTCTTGCACTCCAGAGAGAAGAAATCCAGCTCCATCTACCAGAACACTGACACAAGCTTCCCTACCAAGAACCCTTGACAATCCATCCATCCAACCCCATCACAGCAAAAAACTCCCACATAAAAGGAATCACAAACTGCCAGAATATGGAAGGCCACCCCAAACCAGGCAATATAAGCAGATGAAAAAGCAGAGAAATACCCAGCAGGTAAAGAACAAGATAAATGCCCATCAACCAAACAAAAGAGAAGAGATAGAGAATCTACCTGATGAAGAATTCCAAAGAATGAAAGTGAAAATGATCCAAAATTTTGAAAACAAAATGGAGTTACAGATAAATAACCTGGAGACAAGAATTGAGAAGATGCAAGAAAGGTTTAACAAGTACCTAGAAGAAATAGAAAAGAGTCAATATATAATGAATAATGCAATAAATGAGATCAAAAACACTCTGAAGGGAACCAAAAGCTAGAATAATGGAGGCAGAAGATAGGATTAATGAGGTATAAGATAGAATGGTAGAAATAAATGAAACAGAGAAAAAAGAATTAAAAGAAATGAGGACTACCTCAGAGACCTCTGGGACAATGATTAAATGCCCCAATATTCAAATCATAGGAGTCGCAGAAGAAGAAGACAGTAAGAAAGGCCATGAGAAAATACTTGAGGAGATAATTGTTGAAACTCCCTAAAATGGGAAGGAAATAGTCACCCAAGTCCAAGAAACCCAGAGAGTCCCAAACAGGATAAATGCAAGGCGAAACCCCAAGACACATATAATCAAATTAACAAAGATCAAACACAAAGGACAATATTAAAAGAAGCAAGGAAAAAACAACAAATAACACACAAGGTGATTCCATAAGGATAACAGCTGATCTTTCAATAGAAACTCTTCAGCCAGGAGGGCATGGCAGGGCATACTAAAGTGATGAAGAAAATAACCTACAGCCCAGATTACTTGAACCCAGCATGGATCTCATTCAAATATGAAGGAGAAATTCAAAAGCTTACAGACAAGCAAAAGCTGAGAGAAATTCAGCACCACCAAACGAGCTCTCCAACAAATGCTAAAGGATCTTCTCTTGACAGGAAACACAGAAAGCGTGTATAAACTCAAACCCATGGCAATGGGATCATACTTATCAATAATTACCTTATGTAATTGGTTGAATACCCCAACCAAATGACAAAGACTGGCCTGAATGGATAAAAAAAACAAGACCCCTACATATGTTGTCTACAAGAGACCCACCTCGAAACAAGGGACCCATGCAGACGGAAAGTGAAGGGCTAGAAAAAGATATTCCATGCTAATGGAGACCAAAAGAAAGCAGGAGTAGCAATATTCATTTCAGATAAAATAGACTTTAAAACAGATGCTGTGCAAAGAGACAAAGAAGGACACTACATAATGATCAAAGGATCAATCCAAGAAGAAGAAATAACAATTATAAAATATATATGCACCCAACATAGAAGCACCACAATATGTAAGATAATGCTAATAAGTATGAAAGGGGAAATTAACAATGACACAGATATTTGGAGACTTTAATAGCCCATCACACCTATGGATAGTTCAACTAAACAGAAAATTAACAAAGAAACACAAACTTTAAAATGATACAATAGACCAGTTAGACCTAATTGATATACTATAGGACATTTCACCCCAAAACAATGAATTTCACCTTTTTCTCAGTGCAACTACGGAACCTTCTTCGGGATAGATCACATCCGGCGACCATAATCTAGCCTTGGCATATTCAAAAAAACTGATATCATTCCAAGCATCTTTTTGTGACCACAATGCAGTAAAATTAGAATGTCAATTACAGGAAAAAATTATAAAAATTTCCAACATAATGGAGCTGAAAAACTACATGCGGCTGAAATAACCAACAAATCACAGAAGAAATCAAAAAGAAATCAAAATATGCAAGAAATGAATGAAAATGAAAACACAACAACCCCAAAACCTATGGGCATTGTAAAAGCAGTGCTAAGGGGAAGGTTCATAGCAATACAGGCTTACCTCAAGAAACTAAGTCAAATAGTAACCTAACTACACCTAAAGCAACTAGAAAGGAAGAAATGAAGACCCCAGGGTTATAGAAGGAAAGAATCTTAAAAATTAGGGCAGAATAAATGCAAAAGTAACAAAAGAGACCACAGCAAAATCAACAAAGCCAAAAGCTGGTTCTTGAGAAGATAAGTAAAATTGACAAAACCATTAGCAAGACTCATCAAGAAACAAAGGGAGAAAAACCAAATAACAAAATTAGACATGAAAATGGAGAGATCACAACAGACAACACAGAAATACAAAGGATCATAAGAGACTATTATGAGCAACTATATGCCAATAAAATGGACAACTTGGAAGAAATGGACAAATTCTTAGAAAAGTACAACCTTCCAAAACTGAACCAGGAAGAAATAGAAAATCTTAACAGACCCATCAGAAGCATGGAAATTGAAACTGTAATCAGAAATCTTCCAGCAAACAAAAGCCCAGGTCCAGACGGCTTCACAGCTGAATTCGACCAAAAATTTAGAGACGAGCTAACACCTATCCTACATAAACTCTTCCAGAAAATTGCAGAGGAAGGTAAACTTCCAAACACATTCTATGAGGCCACCATCATCCTAATAGCAAAACCTGACAAAGATGCCACAAAAACAAGAAAACTACAGGTCAATATCACTGGTGAACATAGATGCAAAAATCCTTAACAAAATTCTAGCAAACAGAATCCAACAGCATATTAAAAAGATCATACATCATGACCAAGTGGGCTTGATCCCAGGGATGCAAGGATTCTTCAATATCCACAAATCAATTAATGTAATACACCACATTAACAAACTGAAAGATAAAAACCGTATGATTATCTCAATAGATGCAGAGAAAGCCTTTGACAAAATTCAACATCCATTTATGATAAAAAAAAAAAAAACCCTCCAGAAAGTAGGAATAGAAGGAACATACCTCAACATAATAAGAGCTATATATGACAAACCCACAGCAAACATTATCCTCAATGGTGAAAACTTGAAAGCATTTCCCCTAAATTCAGGAACAAGACAAGAGTGCCCAATCTCACTACTACTATTCAACATAGTTTTGGAATTTTACCCACAGCAATCAGAGCAGAAAAAGAAATAAAAGGAATCCAGATTGGAAAAGAAAAAGTAAAACTCTCACTGTTTGCAGATATAATGATCCTCTACATAGAAAACCCTAAAGACTCCACCAGAAAAATACTAGAGCTAATCAAATGAATACAGTAAAGTGCAGGATATAAATACAACACAGCCAGAAATCCCCTTGCATTCCTATACACTAACAATGAGAAAACAGAAAGAGAAATTAAAGGAAACAATTCCATTCACCATTGCAATGAAAAGAATTAAATACTTAGGAATATATCTACCTAAAGAAACAAAAGACCTATATATAGAAAACGATAAAACACTGGTGAAAGAAATCAAAGAGGACAAAAAAGATGGAGAAATATACCATCTTCTGGATCAGAAGAATCAATATTGTGAAAAATGAGTGTACTACCCAAAGCAATCTATAGATTCAATGCAAACCCTATCAACTACCAACGGTATTCTTCACAGAGCTAGGACAAATACTTTCACAATTTGCATGGAAATACAAAAAACCTTGATTAGCCAAAGCAATCTTGAGAAAGAAGAACGGAACTTAAGGAATCAACCTGCCTGACTTCAGGCTCTACTACAAAGCCACAGTCATCAAGACAATATGGTACTGGCACAAAGACAGAAATATAGATGAATGGAACAAAATAGAAAGCCCAGAGTTAAATCCACACATCTGTGGGCACCTTATCTTTGACAAAGGAGGCATGAATATACAATGGAGAAAAGACAATCTCTCTAACAAGTGGTGCTGGGAAAACTGGTCAACCACTTGCAAAAGAATGAAACTAGAACACACTTTCTAACACCATACACAAGAATAAAGTCAAAATGGATTCAAGATCTAAACATAAGGCCAGAAACTATAAAACTCCTAGAGGAACACATAGGCAAAACACTCTCCGACATAAATCACAGCAAGATCCTCTGGAACCCACCTCCCAGAATATTGGAAATAAAAGCAAAAATACAGAAATGGTACCTAATTAAGATTAAAAGCTTCTGTGCAACAAAGGAAACTATAAGCAAAGTGAAAAGACAGCCTTCAGAATGGGAGAAAATAATAGCAAATGAAGCAACTGGCAAAGAATTAATCTCAAAAATATACAAGCAACTCCTGCAGCTCAATTCCAGAAAAATAAACGACCCAATCAAAAAATGGGCCAAAGAACTAAACAGACATTTCTCCAAAGAAGACATACAGATGGCTAACAAACACATGAAAAGATGCTCAACATCACTCATTATCAGAGAAATGCAAATCAAAACCACAATGAGGTATCATTTCATGCCAGTCAGAATGGCTGCTATCCAAAAGTCTACAAGAAACAAATGCTGGAGAAGGTGCGGAGAAAAGGGAACCCTCTTGCACTGTTGGTGGGAATGCAAACTAGTACAGCCACTATGGAGAAGAGTGTGGAGATTCCTTAGAAAACTGGAAATAGAACTGCCATAGACCCAGCAATCCCACTGCTCTGCATATACACCAAGGAAACCAGAATTTAAAGAGACACGTGTACCCCAATGTTCGTCGCAGCACTGTTTATAATAGCCATGACATGGAAGCAACCTAGATGTCCTTCAGCAGAGGAATGGATAAGAAAGCTGTGGTACATATACACAATGGAGTATTACTCAGCCATTAAAAAGAATGCATTTGAATCAGTTCTAATGAGGTAGATGAAACTGGAGCCTCTTATACAGAGTGAAGTAAGCCAGAGAGAAAAACACCAACACAGTATACTAATGCATATATATGGAATTTAGAAAGATGGCAATGATGACCCGGTATGTGAGACAGCAAAAGAGACACAGATGCACAAAACAGTCTTTTGGACTCTGTGGCAGAGGGTGAGGGTGGGATGATTTGGAAAAATGGCATTGAAACATGTATATTATCATATGTGAAAATTGAATCGCCAGTCCAGGTTGGATGCATGATACAGGGTGCTGGGGCTGGTGCACTGGGATGACCCAGAAGGATGGGATGGGGGAGGGAGGTGTGGAGGGGGGTCCCAGGATCGGGGAACACATGTTTAGTACCCATGGTGGATTTCATGTCAATGTATGGGCAAAACCAATTACATATTGTAGAAGTAATTGAGCCTCCAATTAAATAAAATTTATACATTTTTAAAAAGAAAGAAACATCGTATATTACCATATGTGAAAATAGATGAACCCAGTTGCAAGTCCAAGGTGTGCGAAGTCAAGCAGGGCGACTCAAAAACCAGGTGGCGTCGTAGGGGACAGGCCGATGAGGGATGGAGTTAGGAAGGGAGGGGTAGGGGGCATCAGGATTAGGGGGGGGACCACATCTACCCCATGGCTGATTCATGCTATGTATGGCAAACCCACCACAGTATTATAAAGCAACTATCTTTAATAAAATAAATAATTTTTAATAAATAAATAGAAATAAAACACACACACACACCCAAAAAAACCCACCTCAGATCAAGGGTCATCTCCTCCAGGACTCCCCACTTTGAAGAGATAGTCCTTTTGCATGATCTTGTGGCACTGTATCCTGTGACATCACTGCCTGCATATGACATTACACACCCTGTGTGCATGTGTGCTAAGTCACTTCAGTTGTGTCCAACGCTGTGTGACCTGTGGAACTTGCAGCCTGCCAGACTCCTCTATCCATGGGATCTCCAGACAGAATACTGGGTGGGTTGCCGTTCCCCCACCTCCAAGGGGATCTTCCCAACCTAGGATTGAATCCACATCTCTTACATTGGCAGCGAGTTCCTACCATTAGCGACGGCCTGGAAAGCCCATAATATAAACACCTCGTGCTGTGCTGTGCTCGCTGTGCTGCTGCTTAATTGCTCAGTCATGTCTGACTCTGCAACTCCACGGACTGCAGCCCGCCAGGCTCCTCCTGTCCTATGAGGATTCCAGGCAAGAATACTGGGCATGGTTCCAGTCCTCCCTCCAGGGGATCTTCCACCCAGGGATTGAACCCAGGTCTCCCACATTACAGGTGGATCTTTACTGCTGAGCCACCTGGAAGCCCAAGAATACTGGAAATGGTGTAGTCTACCTTCTCCAGGGGATCTTCCGACCCAGGAATCAAACCTAGCTCTGCATTATAGGCAGATTCTTCACCAGTTAACTATCCAGGAAAGCCCATTACATAACCTAGTGATGTTATTTATGTGTCTGTCTCTCTCTTTAGATTTCCAAGGCAGGGGACTGTGAACTGTCTGAATGCTCCATGCTTTAACATAAAAATTCCTGCCATAGATCTCCAACATGCTTTTCTGAAGCAATAATCATCCTGCTACCTCTCTCTCCTTCAAGCCCTATGGCCTGCCCTTCCTCAAGTCCTATCCCACATCAAAAGACTCCCTCCAATGCATTGATTACTCTCGCATCTTTACCACTCTGCTTCAAGCCACCATGCTCTATCTAGGTGGAACCTACATAACAGCCTCTAATTGTCTAAATAACTTTAACCCCAGCAATCCTAGTGCCCCATACAAGACCAGGGTGGGGGGATGTTCTAAAATGGAGAACTTACCATGTCACTCACTAGACAGAAAGTCTTTAGTTCAGTTCAGTCATTCAGTCGTGTCCGACTCTTCGCGACCCCATGAATCGCAGCACGCCAGGCCTACCTGTCCATCACCAACTCCCAGAGTTCATGCAGACTCACATCCATCGAATCAGTGATGCCATCCAGCCATCTCATCCTCTGTCGTCCCCTTCTCCTCCTGCCCTCAAACCCTCCCAGCATCAGAGTCTTTTCCAATGAGTCAACTCTTCACATGAGGTGGCCAAAGAGTTTCAGCTTCAGCATCATTCCCTCCAAAGAAATCCCAGGGCTGATCTCCTTCAGAATGGACTGGTTGGATCTCCTTGCAGTCCAAGGGACCCTCAAGAGTCTTCTCCAACACCACAGTTCAAAAGCATCAATTCTTTGGCGCTCAGCCTTCTTCACAGTCCAACTCTCACATCCATACATGACCACAGGAAAAACCATAGCCTTGACTAGACAGACCTTTGTTGGCAAAGTAATGTCTCTGCTTTTGAATATGCTATCTAGGTTGGTCATAACTTTCCTTCCAAGGAGTAAGTGTCTTTTAATTTCATGGCTGCAGTCACCATCTGCAGTGATTTTGGAGCCCCCAAAAATAAAGTCTGACATTATTTCCACTGTTTCCCCATCTATTTCCCATGAAGTGATGGGACAGGATGCCATGATCTTGGGTACCCATTAAAAGCAGCTCAATAAAAAGCTTGAGGGATATTCAAAATCTTAATATTTGTAAGAAAAATTCCTACAAACTTATACCCCAGGATCATTACCCTTCTAAAACACATTAACGACTACTAGAGGGCTGTAAGGTGACTCCCTTAACATTTACAAAGAAAATCGTTCTTCATTTCTAGAGCTAACTCATTTCTCGCCTCGTGCTTAAATAATGTCTCAAACTTTTGATTCAAATCTGATAAGATATTGAGTATGGAGAAATAAAGATTAAAATTCTTTCATAATATTTGTACCTAGGAGCTCAATGTGTCACCATGGTGAGATTATGTTGTCAGGATATGACACAGAAGATTATGAAGTCATAGGCCCCTAAAACAAGCTGAGCCCATTTTAAATCCAGCAGTTTCCCTTGGGAGAGGAAACAGGACAACAAGGTCCTGACATGAATCTCTCATTTATGTCTCCCTTTATCAATTTGGACAAGTAGTTGTTTAGATAGAAATGAAAGCAATGGATCTGCTACTGCAGTATGTCCCTAACCTTAAAAACCTAGAAATTATGATCTATATGTTAAATGTATTCCAGTACTTAAACAAGCTAGCTGCTGTATAAGAAATCTGCTGTTTATTCTACTTTACTATGAGTAGGTCTTCGAGAATTTCTACGACAACACCTGAAAGTTTTACTTCTGTGTAAACATTCCAAACATAGAAACATGAAGAGTACAGCCTTACTGTCCCCTTCATTCCCCTTCCCCACCCAATCCACCAACCCCTGCCCCTCCCCCACCAGCCATACCAGAAATTCTATGTGAATGAATCTAGCATGGTACCCTAACACATAGTAGGTTTCAAGAACTGTGTTTCTTGTCCCATCCCTTTTCCACCATACACATTCACAGCACACATCAACACTCCAGTGCATTCACACATTCAAATACCTAGGTAATGGGTTGAACAAGCCACGACGTGGGGTAACCTAGATAATTATACTGATTAGCCAAAGACAGCTCCCAGATTTGGCTTGTAGACTGTGGCTGGGCTGGGAGGTGATAGAGGGAGGAAAATGACAGTGGTTATCTGCTTAAAGAAATAATTGATGATGAGATTTGACTTGGATCTACAGTACACCCCCATCAAAATGGAAGCAACTTGGTTCCCAAGCACAGTTCTGATGATACATGTTCTTTCATAGTATACACATGCTTGAATTCAAGCAGACCAAACTGCAGGAATTACGGCGACGTCTACTCATTATATATAATTGGTACCTTATCACTGGCTATATGTCACGTGTACCTGCTTCTTCACTATAGCTGTGATAGCGAGGAAGCCAATAAAGCAACCAAGTAAGTCTTACACCTTGAATAAAAGTACAAGGTTGTGGGAGGCACGTGTTCTTCACTATACTCTATAACTGTGAGAGCGGGGAAGTCCCCAAAGCAGCAACATTAAGTCTTTACACCTTTGAGCTAAAAATACAAAGTGGCGGGGTGTAGGGGTGAGGTGAGGAGATGGGTGCACGCGCATGAGGAACTGTACCTGCACACGCATGTGCACTCACACGTAAGCGGGTTCACTGTTGTTTTGTTACTTACCATAACTTTAGACTTCAGAAGAGCTACCAACATCTTGTGGGCTGGATATGTTCACTTAAATGAAGCTCTTAAATTGATCTCAAGTACATTATCAACTTTAGCCAAAATATCCTATTCAGGGTTCACTTGAGCCCCAGGCTGCTAATTTCATTGTAAGTTGAGTCTATGAAAAGAGGAATGACTATCTAAATAAGACAGAATCAAAACCTTCTCAGGGAGAAGGAGTTGGGTCTCTGCATTCCAAAGATAGTAACACATTTGGATAATCTATCATTTTGAGAATGTAATAACATGAAAAATTTCAACTGTGTTCAGTGATTCTAGTCCCTGGCTTTAATATAGGAGGATCAGCTGGCACTTGGTATACTGGGTCTCTAAAAAATTTCCCAATCCAAGGACTGGTATGAAATATACCACTGTTCTATTCCTCAGTTTTAGAAGTTAGCATGTGAGGATTAATATGTATGGTTACAAACCTTGATGGTGTAAATATGATAGGAAAACAATGAATTTGGTCTAAGACTTTTTTATGTGACAGGTTGTGACATTTGTGCCTCAGTTGCATATCAACTTGTGGCTTTTTTGTAAAAACTATAATTTCTGGATTAGATAAATTCTCTCTCTCCCTCTCAACAGTAGATTTGAAACAAGTTTGTGTCATTGCATATATAGACTATATGGTTATCCATTGTGGTTGAAACAGCAAAATTAAGAAAAAGAAAAAGCATTCAACACGAGTTCAACACTGTAACCTGACTCATAGTTTTCACCACACTCTGATTCTTACTGTGTTCAATTTTCCTGCTAGAGCCACAAAAAGACCACAAGTCTAAATTGACACAATAGCCCATATTTTCTGGTAACAGTAATCTTACTCCTCTGATTTAAATTGTCATATTCCAAATCCTCTGTATTTTCAGGGACAAGAAAGAAGATATCACCATCAAGGCATCCAGGTCATCTAAAATATCATTTACCTACTCCAAGTCACCAACTGCTGGTCTGGGCGATCCAGAAAGACAATCCGTGTATCCAGAATAGATAAGTCATCTGGGCCCTCAAGTCCACAAAAAAGTTCCTTCAAGTGCAGAAAAGTTAGTCAGGTGCTCGAGTCAAAAAACCATCCAAGCCATCAGCTCCCAAAAAAGTGTAGGATCACCCCCCTCCCAGGAAAAGTTGCATAGAACATGCAGTCCAAAAAAGGCACATAGGCAGGCTCATGCCCATAAGCTAGTCGGGTCAGGTCAGTCCATCCTATCCAGAGAAGCCATCAAGCCAACTTGGCCACCAAGTCTACAGTGTCGGGCCAAGCCAACCAAAACTCCTCTACCCTATCCAAAGAATCAGGAGCTTCCCTGAGCAATCAAGTGTAGATAAACTGACCAAACGCCAGAGATATCTTAAACTAAAATGCCCAGCTAGTGCAGGTAGGGCAGAAATATTATCTAGACCTCAACCAGGGAAGTTTTGTCGATGCTACAAGGAAAAGTGCCTTGTTTGCAGAGCTGTTTCTGAGCCGTTCATCACTCATGTTTCAGACGCCAATAAAAAGCATGTTCCAGTTCCACTGTTTCACGCGAATTGAAGCACTTTTACAAGTCATATAAAAAGAAACAACCCAAATACAACACACTGTATGGCAACATGAGTGAACAGTGATATCACAACATACAACAGTGATGGTGAGAGTGACAGGGAGGTGATTATAATCTGCAATATAAAATGCAAGGAAGACATCTATAAAAACTCCCAAAATAATTAAGGGATCAAAAAGAAAGACCACCCATGCAGAAGAAGCAAGCTTCTATGAACTATTATATGCTCACCATATTTAAGAACCTGGTAGACGAAACTCCACTTGGTATCACTATTAAGATTAGACTTATATCCATCTCGAGGCAATTTATTAAAATAGTACATAAATGGTGACATAACACTGATTTTGTTGTAATTATTATTGTATTTTAGAGGTATAAATCTCTTTGGGAGGTATCTTAGATCTACTTGGGCAAATTCTGGGAGATGGTGAGGACAGGGAAACCCAGCCTGCTGCAGTCCACGGGTCACAGAGTTGGACACGGACTTGATGGTTGAACAACAACGTAGATCTGGTCACTTGGATGGGCTTCCCAGCTGGTGCAGTGGTAAAGAATCCACCTGCCAATGGAAGAGAATGTGGGTTTGACCCCTGGGTTGGGAAGATCCTTTGGAGGAGGAAATAGCAACCAGTCCAGTCGTCTTGCCTGGGAATTCCATGGACCGAGGGAGACTGAAGGGCTACAGTCGATGGGGTCGAAAAGAGTTGGACACAGGCACACGGTTAAATGTGAACCAGTCACACACACACACCACACACACACAAATATAGAAAGGTATTGCAAGATGGATGCCCTGGGCTCCTCTTTCCCTTGGATTAACCCTCAAGTGAAGTTCAACCCAACTATCCTTTTTAAATTTTGACAGAGTGTCCTCACAGTCTTAAGACTGTCTTTCTCTGGTGCCCAGTGTGTGGCGGAATGGCTCTGTGTGCTTGATTCTGGCTGCATTGGGGAAATTCCTGATAAGTCATTTCCTTTTTAAAACATATTTATTTGACCATGCCAGTTCTTAGTTGTGGCATGCAAACCCTTGGCTGCCAGCATGTGATTCTCTGACCAGGGATAGAACCCAGACCCCCTGCATTGGGAGTGTGGAGTTTTAGCCACTGGAACCACCAGGGAAGTCCCAATACTCATTTCTAATACCACTGCCTCTGATGACTTGCTACCAAAGTAAGGGTCCAGGCTCCAGCCCCACTCTCAAGGTTTTTGATTCTTTTGGTTACCCTTCAAATGAATAAAAAGAGTTTGTCCTGTTGTGCATTCTCAGAATGGCCCAGATAGAGGTCGGATATCTACCCATTTTCTTCACAGGGTACCTTCTTACTTAGAATCCAGAGGGCTGGGAGGCCAGGGGAAAACCTTGGAGTTATATTTTCTAGCTTCCTCACTGATGAGAGGTTATCCCTGCCACTTCCAAGAGCATGGTTCAGAAAAACAGGCAAAATCCTGCAGTCCCAGCCTATATTCTAGTACAGTGAAGTCAGTCCCCTGTCACATTCAGCAGGGTCAGTTAAATTCCATAGCTAGCATATATTGGATGTGTACTACTTGCCAGACATTGTACTAAGTCCCTTTATGTCCAGGATATCTGAAGGCCACCCTCCCCTCAATTTTACAGATTTAGAAAAGGACTCACATGACTCAAAAGCAGATTATAGTCCATGGCTGAGGTTTTATTAGAGCAAAATATACAAAATCAAGAGCAACAGGAAAAAGACATCTTTTTGGGTGAATCAGAGAGTTTGGACATGCGCTTTTGAGTACTTGCCCCTCTGGGGCCACCTAGGACATTCTCTCTTCTCTAGCAACAAACTAGAGGCATGTGTGCAACATGGCTCTGCCCAGGGAAGCCTCAGCATCTGAGGCTTTTATTGAGAACAGGTCCCATAGGTACATCATGCTCCATAACCAGACATGGCAAGTGAAACTCAGGATCCCAACAATGACACCAGATGCACATTATCGATGTTGATGTTTGTGCCAAGCAATCAGGTGAACAAAACATGATCATCAAACCAATTAACATTAGAACATTCACCCAGGGATGACCAATACTCAAATCATGGTTTCCAGTTCCCTTGACATACAAGGACCAAACAACCAGACCTGCTGTGTTAACAACTTCCTCACGTTCACATATTTTATTTAATCCCCAACAGTCCCCTATTATATGGACTGCCATATGAGTTAACCGATGCTCTGTAACATATAGTAAGATCACATCTAGCAATTGATTGAATCAAGATATGAATCTATGATTGACTTAAGTTCAAATTTTCATTATGCTGTACTGCCTTCTCACTTCCAGTTTCTGGGGTATGTGTTTATTCTCAGATCACCCAGTCCACTGGTATCAGCAAAGTCCTTACTTGACTTTTAATCAATCTGGACCATCCTCCTAACTACCAGGAGCATATAAATATGTCTTGACTTCATTCACATCTGACTTCCCATAACCTCTGCCTCCTCCACTGGTAGTATCCTGGTGGGGTCCTGTAAGGTCATCATGAAATTCACAGATGGCATGATATATAAAAGTTTTAAGAGGTAGAAAATGCATTTGAAAAGCATTGTGGAAGCTACAGACTTGATTTCCTTCTGGTATTACATTTTTTGTGAAGATAAACTGCAAAGCGTTAGAATTGTTCTGGGATAGCCTGGTCTTTTTAAAATTCACAAATAGAAGCAAAAGTTCTGATGAAATTTTTATGGTTTAGTATGAAAAACAGTTCAAACAAAAAAGTAGGAGTATGAATGAACACCCATATAAACATTGCTCAGATTCAAGAATTATCATTACATGGCCAGTGTTGTTTCATTTAAACTACTATCCATTTCCCTCCCATTTATATTTCCAAAAAATAATAAATTTTAAAAATACATAAACACAATACTCCATGGGATCACAAAGAGTCAGATACAACTGAGTGACTGAACTTAACTGAACTGAAACACAGTACTATTATCTCATATGAAACAATAATAATTCCTTAATATAAATTATCCAGTCTATATGCAAATTTCTTCCATTTGCCTCATTTTTTTTAATGGTTGCTTTGTTCAAATGATGTTAACCAGCATTTGACAGCATCTCAGTCTAAATTTTTTAAAAATTAAAATTTCATTGGGTAATCTAGCTTCATATTGTAAGATAATTTTGAAGTTTATCTGGGCTATCAGTAGCCTGGGAAATAGACAACGGCAAAACTGCATAGTTTTTCAGCTTAAATTCAACCAAAGTCTTGGTTCAGTTCAGTTCAGTTCACTTCAGTTGCTCAGTCGTGTCCGACTCTTTCCAAACCTGTGAATCGCAGCACACCAGGCCTCCCTGTCCATTACCAACTCCTGGAGTTCACTCAGACTCATGTCCATCGAGTCAGTGATGCCATTCAGCCATCTCACCCTCTGTCGTCCCCTTCTCCTCCCGCCTCCAATCCCTCCCAGCATCAGAGTCTTTTCCAATGAGTCAACTCTTTGCATGAGGTGGCCAAAGTACTGGAGTTTCAGCTTCAGCATCATTCCCTCCAAAGAAATCGCAGGGCTGATCTCCTCAGAATGGACTGGTTGGGTCTCCTTGCGGTCTAAGGGACTCTCAAGAGTCTTCAACACCACAGTTCAAACCCATCAATTTTTCAGTTCTCAGCTTTCTTCACAGTCCAACTCTCACATCCATACATGACCACAGGAAAAACCATAGCCTTGACCATATGGATCTTTGTTGGCAAAGTAATGTCTCTGCTTTTGAATATGCTATCTAGGTTGGTCATAACTTTCCTTCCAAGGAGTAAGCGTCTTTTAATTTCATGGCTGCAGTCACCATCTGCAGTGATTTTGGAGCCCCCCCAAAACTAAGTCTGACACTGTTTCCACTGTTTCCCCATTTATAGGCAAGCCAAATGATCTAAGCCCTCTTCTCTTTATCATTCTTAAGCTAAAGACTTGTAATACTTTTAAAGGCTGGGAATATTAATATCTAATAAAAAGGACTAACTGCCAGTGACAACCAATGATAATGTATCTTGAACACGAAGCTATGGGCATGAGTATATATGTTTGCTTTTTAAACCACACTTAATTATAGAGTAGGAGTCTACAGAATATTTGAAGCTCATTCAACGTGAAAAATTCTAGGTGCATTAGTATGGGCTTCACAACATAAACCGATATAAAATATGTAAAAAAAAAAAAAAATGTCCCCTGAGTTAGAGAAGAAATTTTGCAAAAAAGAAAAAAAAATAATTTTTTTTACCAGTCAAAGCTTCCACAAGTTAATACCTAAAATAACTCGTCTCACTTCAAAGGATAGTTTTGACACTTCTTGGCAATGTCCTGGTTTAAGTAAGAGGGCTCTTGAATCTCTGTTTTCTAGCTTCTTGCAGCATTGTCTTTCCTGTCATACCTTTCTTCTGTCTGGCTCCCATTTTGTAATTTCCCGGTTCAGCACGTATCAGGGCTGTTATGTCAGTCAGTCCTTGGCTTCCTTACATTTCCGGGCCACCAGGGTCGCTGTGGTAAGCCAGTTTCACAACGTGGTCCTTCCCTCTAAGACCATCAGCGCTGGTGTTTCCCTTTCATCCACATTCCTTACCTTCATCTCCAAAACTCATACCTTGTTCCTGTCTATGGAACTAAAATCGTTAGTTTCTTCAGTCATGTCCCAACTCTTTTCTGGCTCCGTGGACTGTAGCCCACGTTACTTCTCTAATCGACAGAATTCTCCAGGCAGAATACTGTAAGTAGGCAGTCATTCCTTTCTCTAGGGGATCTTCCAGACCAGGGATCCAACTCAGGTCTCCAGCATTGCAGGCAGATTCTTTACCATCTGAGCTACCAGGGAAGCTCTGGGTCACAGAGAGTCGGACACGACTGAGTGACTAACCAACGATAACAATGGAACTGAAATTAATTATATTTTGCTCCTTTTATTCAGTAGGTTCAGTTCAGTTCAGTCGCTCAGACCTGTCCAACTCTTTTGTGACCCCTTGGGACTGCAGCACACCAGGCTTGCCTGTCCACCACCAAAATCCAGGAGCTTACTCAAACTCATGTCCATCGAATGGGTGATTCCATCCCACCATCTCATTCTCTGTCGTCCCCTTCTCCTCCCGTCTTCAATCTTTCCTAGCATCAAAGTCTTTTCATGAGTCAGTTCTTTGCATCAGGTGGCCAACATATTGGAGCTTCAGCTTCAGTATCAGTCCTTCCAAGGAATATTCAGGACTGATTTCCTTTAGGATTGACTGATTAGATCTCCTTGACTGGTTGAATCTCACTTTATTCAATAAGTGCTTTCTAAAAACGTATCCCTTAAAAAAAGTGCAAAAATGCAGATTTCAAACATTTCCAACATGTATTTCTACATGAAATTCTATAAGCATGGAAGTACCACAACATTGTAAATCAACTTTACTTCAATTAAATTTTTAAAAATTAAGCTTTTAAAATTTAAAAAATTTAAGAAATTATATACACAATGGAATATTACTCAGCTATAAAAAGCAATGCATTTGAGTTAGTTCTAATGAGGTGGATGAAACTTGAGTTTATTATACAGAGTGAAGTAAGTCAGAAAGATAAAGAAAAATACTGTAATAGTAACACATACATGTGGAACCTAGAAAGATGGTACTGATGATCCTACCATGCAGGGCAGCAAAGGAGACACAGATGTAAAGGACAGACTTTTGGACTCAGTGGGAGAAAGAGAGAGTGGGATGGTTTGAGAGAACAGCATTGAAAACATATACGTTACCATATGTAAAATAGATAGCCAGTGTGAGTTTGAGGTACTGAGGCAGGGCCAGGGGCACCTAAAGCAGGTGCTCTGTGACAACTGGAGGGATGGAGTGGGGTGGGAGTTGGGAGGGGGTTCAGGAGGGAAGGGACACAAGTATACCTTATGGCCGATTCATGTTGCTATAATGACAAAAACCATCACAATATTGTAAAATAATTATTCTCCCAATTTAAAATAAAGGTATAAAATTTTTAAAAAGAAATTGTAGAAACATGTAGCTGAAAGGATACTTAGAATCCTCTCTGTCTCCTGTGGGGAGAAGGGGCTATGAAGAGCTGAAGGAATGCTCACTCAGCTAGAAGACCACGTTTTACCAAGCTAACAGGGTTGAGGACGCTAGCTCGCTGTGGCATGTGCCTGGTTGGCAGATGTTTAAGTGGCAACAGAGAAGTTCTACACCAGATGAGGGATATTTAAAAGTCTCCAGTTTTATTGACTCTCAAATCCTCCAGTCCCTGCCACATTGTGAAATTCCTAAGAATTAGAAGCAACAATGGAAGGGAACTAGAAGTAGGAATAAGTTTTCTGAGAGCATCAGTCAAATATGTCCTTAAGGGCAACCTATATCAGTTGAAGTTCAGTTCAGTTCAGTTCAATCGGGTAGTCATGTCTGACTCTTTTGCAAGCCCATGAATCGCAGCACGTCAGGCCTCCCTGCCTATCACCAACGCCCGGAATTCACTCAGACTCATGTCCATCGAGACAGTGATGCCATCCACCAATCTCATCCTCTGTCGTCCCCTTCTGCCCCTGCCCCAGTCCCTTCCCAGCATCAGAGTCTTTTCCAATGAGTCAACTCTTCGCATTGAGGTGGCCAAAATACTGGTTTCAGCTTTAGCATCATTTCCTTCCAAAGAAATCCCAGGGCCTGATCTCCTTCAGAATGGACTGGTTGGATCTCCTTTGCAGTCCAAGGGACTCTCAAGAGTCTTAGCCAACACTACAGTTCAAAAGCATCAATTCTTCGGTGCTCAGCTTTCTTCACAGTCCAACTCTCACATCCATACATGACCACTGGAAAAACCATAGGCTTGACAAGATGGACCTTTGTTGGCAAAGTAAATGTCTCTACTTTTCCAATATGCTATCTATGTTGGCCATAACTTTCCTTCCAAGGAGTAAGCGTCTTTACTTTCATGGCTGCAGTAACCATCTGCAGTGCTTTTGGAGCCCAAAAAATAAAGTCTGACACTGTTTTCCACTGTTTCTTCATCTATTTTCCCATGAAGTGATGGGACACATGCCATGATCTTCGTTTTTTCTGATTGTTGAGCTTTAAGCCAACTTTTCACTCTCCACTTTCACTTTCATCAAGAGGGTTTAGTTCCTCTTCAATTTCTGCCATAAGGGTGATGTTCATCTGCATATCTGAGGTTATTGATATTTCTCCCAGCATCTTGTTCTAGCTTGTGCTTCTTCCAGTCCAGCGTTTCTCATGATGTACTCTGCATAGAAGTTTAATAAGCAGGGTGACACTGTACAGCCCTGACATACTCCTTTTCCTGTTTGGAACCAGTCTGTTGTTCCATGTCCAGTTCTACTGTTGCTTCCTGACCTGCATATAGGTTTCTCAAGAGGTAGGTCAGGTGGCCTGGTATTCCCATCTCTTTCAGAATTTTCCACAGTTATTGTGATCCACACAGTCAAAGGCTTTGGCATAGTCAATAAAGCAGAAATAGATGCTTTTATGGGAACTCTCTTGCTTTTTTGATGATCCAGCGGATGTTGACAATTTGATCTCAGGTTCCTCTGCCTGTTCTAAAACAACTTGAACATCTAGAAGTTCAGGTTCATGTATTTTCTGAAGCCTGGCTTGGAGAATTTGAGCTTACTTTACTAGCCTGTGAGATGAGTGCAATTGTCGGTAGTTTGAGCATTCTTTGGCATTGCCTTTCTTGGGATTGGAATGAAAATTGACCTTTTCCCACTCCTGTGGGCACTGCTGAGTTTTCCCAAATTTGCTGGCATATTGAGTGCAGCACTTTCACAGCATCATCTTTCAGGATTGGAATAGCCTCAAACTTGGAATTCCATCACCTCCACTAGCTTTGTTCGTAGTGATGCTTTCTAAGGCACCGCTTGACCTTCACATTCTAGGATGTCTGGCTCTAGGTGAGTAATCAACACCATCGTGATTATCTTAGTCTTGAACATCCTTTTTGTACAGTTCTTCTGTGTAGTCTTGCCACCTCTTCTTAATGTCTTCTGCTTCTGTTAGGTCCATTCCATTTCTGTGCTTTATCGAGCCCATCCTTGCATGAAATGTTCCCTTGGTATCTCGAATTTTCTTGAAGAGATCTCTAGTCTTTCCCATTCTGATGTTTTCCTCTATTTCTTTGCATTGATCACTGAGGAAGGCTGTCTTATCTCTCCTTGCTCCTCTGCATTCAGATGCCTATATCATTCCCTTTCTCCTTTGCTTTTCACTTCTCTTCTTTCACAGCTATCTGTAAGGCCTCCCCCGACAGTCGTTTTGCTTTTTGCATTTCTGTTCCATGGGATGGTCTTGATCCCTGTTCTCCTGTACAATGTCACGAACCTCCGTCCATATTTCATCGGGCACTCTATCTATCAGATCTAGTCCCTTAAATCTATTTTCACTTCCACTGTATAATCATAAGGTATTTGATTTAGGTCATACCTGACCTCAATGGTCTAGTGGTTTTCCCTTAACTTTCTTTCAATTTAAGTCTGAATTGGCAATAAAGCGTTCATGATCTGAGCCACAGTCAGCTCCCAGTCTTGTTTTTGTTGACTTTATATAGCTTCTCCATCTTTGGCTGCAAAGAATGTAATCAATTTGATTTCGGTGTTAACCATCTGGTGATGTCCATGTGTAGAGTCTTCTCTTGTGTTGTTGGAAGAGGGTGTTTGCTATGACCAGTGCATTTTCTTGGTAAAACTCTATTAGTCTTTGCCCTGCTTCATTCCGTATTCCAAGGCGAAAGTTGCCTGTTACCCCAGGTGTTTCTTGACTTCCTACTTTTTCATTCCAGTCCCCTATAATGAAAAGGACATCTTTTGGGGGGGGGGGGGTTAGTTCTAAAAGGTGTTGTAGGTCTTCATAGAACTGTTCAACTTCAGCTTCTTCAGCGTTACTGGTTGGGGCATAGACTTGGATTACCGTGATATTGAATGGTTTTCCTTGGAAACGAACAGAGATCATTCGGTCGTTTTTGAGATTTCAAAAGTACTGCATTTCAGACTCTTTTGTTGACCATGATGGCTACTCCATTTCTTCTGAGGGATTCCTGCCCGCAGTAGTACATATAATGGTCATCTGAGTTAAAATTCACCCATTCCAGTCCATTTCAGTTTGATGATTCCTAGAATGTCGACATTCACTCTTGCCATCTCTTGTTTGACCACTTCCAATTTGCCTTGATTCATGGATCTGACATTCCAGGTTCCTATGCAATATAGCTCTTTACAGCATCGGACCTTGCTTCTATCACCAGTCACATTCACAGCTGGGTATTCTTTTTGGCTTTGGCTACATCCTTCATTCTTTCTGCAGTTATTTCTCCACTGATCTCCGGTCCCATATTGGGCACTTACTGACCCGGGAGTTCCTCTTTCAGTATACTACCATTTTGTCTTTTCATACTGTTCATGTGGTTCTCAAGGCAAGAATACTGAAGTGGTTTGCCATTCCCTTCTCCAGTGGACCACTTTCTGTCAGACCTCTCCACCATGACCTTCCCATCTTGGGTGGCCCCCTGGGCATGGCTTAGTT